>NC_137903.1:21440878-21719732 GCF_963455335.1 Martes martes | reverse complement strand
AGAATCTAAATTGGAAGAGTAAGCAATATGAAGGGTGTACTATTCTTGTGACAGTCAAATCTTCAGGCAGTGAGCTGAAACATATATGCTGTGTGAAGTTCCTGCTTGGAACTCTTGACATGGTCCCAACTTCCCCTTCCAAAGGTCAAAACCAACAATACAGCCAAGCCCAAAGCCACTGGGATGAAGTGCCTGCTGGGAATTACTATGAAGTCATATGGCAAAGGGCACAGAATAATCATCTTATCACAAGGAAGGGACATCTATTTTGTAATTATTATAACTTGAAATGTGCCCCTGTAAAAATATGTGTGGGAGTCTTAAGTCCCAGTATTTTATAATGTTCTCTTATTGGGAAAAAGTCTTCACAGAGGCAATCAAATTAAAATGAGGTCATTACTGAATGTCCAAATCCAATATGACTGGAGTTCTTATAAAAAAAAATAGGGAAATAGAGATATAGGTACATGGTGAATGTCTTGTGAAAATGAAGATTCTCTCAGGCAAAGATCAGGGTAAAGCATCTACAAGCCAGAGAATGTCAAAGATTGCCAGCAAATCACCAGAAGCTAGAAGTGAGGCAAGGAACAGTCTCCCTCTCAGCCGCAGAAGAACTAAGTCTTCTGCCTCCTTATCTCAGACTTCTAGCTTTGAGAACTATGAGAAAATCATTTCTGTTGTGAAGCTACCCAGTTTGCGACACTTTATTACAACAGTGCTAGTAAACTAACACAAATCACCAGAAGAAAATGTTAGTTTTAAACATCTGCCGAGTTCAAAGAGTCCTCAAGTCAGATAATTAACTACAGATCACAGCAAAGAAGACTTCACTGGTCCTCTTCCCTCGTACTCCCCTTGACACTCTAACCCATGGGGGACCCCTAACAATAGCACTCCTTGTTTAAACGGAAACTAGGAGAAGCCTCTAATTCATGTCACATTCAGAGTTTGGATTATTGTATAAAAATGGACAATTTGATTACTGAATGAGATAATGTTTTGTGGACTGAAAGCGATCAGAAGTCTTTACAATACCTCATAATAGTCAGAGATGTCATGGGGTCTGCTTAAGTTTGTCATTCTGGGCCAAGGAAAAAATTAGGCCTTGGAGCAAATTTAAAGAAACAACAACAACAACAACAAAATGTAAAGCAGCTGTAATTATATTCAAGAGTTGTGCTTGTTTGAAGAAACACACTTATTTTACAAATGAAGAAACTTGGTTTTAGAGAATGTAAATGAATTGCTTAAGGTCAAACAACTAATTAGTGGCAGAGCTGGGACCAGATCCAGAGTTTTCCCATTCCATTTAATTTCCGCTAAACTCTGCTGACTTATCTTGCAGACTGCAGAATTATTTTTAAACTATCAGAAGTGCCTTCTTTTCATGTAGCCTCATTGAAAAAGAGTTTGGCAGTTACTCAGAATGTTAAACACAGAGTACCCACATGACCCTGCAGTTCCACTCTTAGCTATATATCCAAGAGAAATAAAAACACATGTTCAACAAAAACTTGCATACAATGGTTCATAGAAGCATTATTCATCATAGTTCAAAAAGTGGCAGTGGTCCAAACGTCTACCAACTGATGGATAAACAAAATGTGGCTGGTATATCATACAATGGAATATTATTCAGCAATAAAAGGAATGATGGATAGTAACTAGACTTACTGTGATTATTTTGCGATATTTATAAACACCAAATTATTATGTTGTATACCAGAAACTAGTATGTTGTATGTCAATTATACTCTATAAAAAATAACAAAGGAAGAAATGAAGTGCCGATAAGCACTACAACACGAAAAATCCTTAAAAACATCATGCTGAGTGAGAAATCAGATCATTAAAGACCACATATTGCACAATTCCGTCTACATGAAATGTGGAGAATAAGCAAATCTACGGCTAAGAAAGTAAATTAGAGACCGCCTTTGAAGGGAAGAAATGTGGGTAATAGGGTCTAATTACTAATGGACACAGATTCTTTTCGGGGTAATTAAAACATTCCGAACTTAGTGGTGATAGTGGCACAATTCTGTGAATATAGTAAAAATGACTGAATTGTATAATTTTAAAAAGTGAATTATAGGATATCTGAAATATATCTCAATAAAGATGTCAAGAAAAAGAGAAATGCATTTTTTCCTAAAATGAAACCATGCCATATGTTAACATTTTACTTTTACTGAACAATTTCATTTATTTATTTGTTTATTACTAATTCAAATCCCTCTGGAATTTGTTCTTTTTTGGTCAGCTACTTAGGCAAAACCTTAGAACATGCTCAGCAGAAAGTGTGGCATCTGGTTCAAATAAAGACCTGCCTTACTACAAACAAAAAAAGGGAGGCTTATTGGTTTATTTAAAAGAAAGCCCATTGCGCTTTTT
Source organism: Martes martes (assembly GCF_963455335.1). Taxonomy (NCBI): domain Eukaryota; kingdom Metazoa; phylum Chordata; class Mammalia; order Carnivora; family Mustelidae; genus Martes; species Martes martes. Next base: position 21,717,338 of record NC_137903.1, on the reverse strand, counting down.
ACACTAAGGTCAGCATTTTCGCTGCTCTAACAAGTTTCAGTGAACCTGAATTTACATCTTGTCCTCTCAACCAACTCAGCCGCTCATATTTTCATGTCTCATCACTTAGACCTCAACAGCCTTACTGTCAGCAAACATCATTCATAAGTTAATACTTAAAATGTAGTACTTTCACTTTTGATTGAAAAAAAAAATGACCTTTAGAGACCCCAGAGAGTGTGGAATGGTCAGTCTCTCTCTATCCTTCTTCAAAACACTGTTGAAATCCCATGAGGATACTACATAATATTAAGAAGTAAAACTTTCAAGGTGTCATATCAGTTTCTTCACCAAGTTATGAAGATTAACTCTTTATGATTTGAATATCTACAGACAACAAAATATTATGTTATCTACAGACAACAAAATATTGTGAGCATAAACCATGAGATGAATATTTTGGAATATTAAGCATCACAAAATTCAATTTTTAGTGATAAGTCCATAATGAGACTGTACTCACCTGCACATTCCTTTTAGTGTATCCAACACAAACACAATAGAAGATAAGGTCACCCCAGAGAAGTCTTTAAATGATTTTGCAGAAAATTTTACTGACAAAAGTGCATTAAATATGGACGGGACTGGAAGAGATTATGCTGAGTGAAATAAGTCAAGCAGAGAGAGTCAATTATCATATGATTTCACTTATTTGTGGAGCATAACAAATAACATGGAGGACATGGGGAGATGGAGAGGAGAAGGAAGTTGAGGGAAATTGGAAGGGGAGGTGAACCATGAGAGACTATGGACCCTGAAAAACAACCTGAGGATTTTGAAGGGGCAGGGGGTGGGAGGTTGGGGGAGCCAGGTGGTGGGTATTAAGGAGGGCACATATTGCATGGAACACTGGGTGTGGTACAAAAACAATGAATACTGTTATGCTGAAAAGAAATTAAAAAAATAAAAAATAAAAATATATATATGAAAGATAGTTGGAAAAGTGGACCTGGAATGTATTCTAACTTAATACAGATAATGTAATAATAATATTACTGACTAAAGATACCTCACATTGTTCTTATGAAGATATTTTTGCCTTCAATGTTTGACTTTAATGCTCCTTTGACATCATGGAATCACTATACCCTGGTGAAACCCCTGCTTCTCTTGGCTCTGTAATATCATACTATCTTTTCTCTAAGACTGCATTTCTTTCACATTTCTTTTGTGTTTACATTCATTTCTTTTCTTCCATTTTCTCTCCTGAAACCATGAAAATAAACATTTCCCAATCTTTTCTCTCCTAAAACCATGAAAATGAAAGTTTCCCAGTCTTGAAACCTTTGAGAGAGCCCTCTTTCCATCTTCTCTCTCTCTCTCTCTTTTACATGATCTCTTGAGCTCTCTTTTTAAGCAAGAGGTTCTAACTGTCTAACACAAGTAAAATAATAGATGAAAAAAGAACAAAACCACAACGGAAGTGAGAGAAAATATGAATTTGAAACATGATATAATAATAAAAAATAAAACATGAAAATATTAAAATTATTTCATATTGGTATTGTTTGGGAAGAACATAGTAAATTCAAGCATTGTAGTTTGGGTGTTGAAACATGAGCTTTTGCCGGATACACCCGAGCTAAATTCTAAGCCTGTCATTCTTTTAATATTTTACCTTAGAAAATTTACACAATCATCTCTAAGCTTCAGTTTCCACATGTAAAATTTAGGTAAGTAGTTATTAAGGTGTGTGTACCCGTGTTTGTGTCTGTGTGTCTGTTGTAAGGGTTTAAGGCAATAAGTGATATTTCTCTTCTCTGAACTTATAACTAGAGTTCATAGCCGAAGACGAAAGGCATTAAGTAATGTACTCAAATCTATTTATTTATCAGCCTTGGGAACAGCTCCTACTCTGCACAACTTGTTGAGATGTACCATTTGAGCAGAACTAGCACAATAACACTCATGCATCTACACACACACTAATTCATGGTACTATGATCATTTCTGGTATTAAAATTCCTGAGTCAATGGATATGGATATTCAGGTGTCTTGAACTGCTAAAATATGAGAATTTAGCAGTAAAGAGGTATTGAAGCAGAAAGACACTGTCAGGTTGACATTCCATACTTCCACTAACAGACATATATGAGTTTCCTCACTAGATGAGTGAACACTACAGAAAGTACAGAAAATTAATAGAAATCCTCAAAATGTGTTTCAAAGAACCAATCATATGCAACCTTGATTCATAAAGGGAGGCTTCTGATCTTTCTCTTCATTCAAGTCTATTTTGGGACTCTGTTATAAAGATTTTATCACAGGGGGTTTGCACAGCTTTTATAATATTATTCCTAACTCTTTTGTGTTATTATGGAAAATAGCATTTCTATTCTTAAAAAAGCCTTCCATCTGAATATAATTTGCATATATGATAATTACCTATTTTGGAGGTTCGTTTTTTATCCTGTTACTTAAAAAGTATTACATTGTAGTTGCTTAGTAGATTCTCTTTATATTAGTTTCCTATTGATGATGCAATAAACTACCATAAATTAAGTGGCTTAAAACAACACAAACACATCCTCTTTACAATTTGGTTCCAATTTTAGTATATGTGCTGCCGAAGCGAGCACTCCTCTTTACAATTTGGAAAGCCAAAAGTCTGAAATCAGTTTTACTGGACTAAAATCCAGGTGCTGACAGGACTGGTTTCTTCTGGAGGTTCTAGAGGATAATCTGTTCCCTTGCCTATTTTAGTTTCCAGAGGCTGCCTGCATCCTTTGGCTCATAAGCCCCTTCCTAGATCATCAAGCCAGCAGGATAGCACCTTCAAATCCCTTTCTCTTGGTACTTCTGCTCCCACTGGCACATCTCCTATCTGATTCTGATACATCCTATGTCCCTCCAATAACGACCCTTGTAATTATGTTACCCACCCAGATTACCCAGGATTATCTCCCCAACTCAAGATCCTTAAGTTAATCACAGCAGTAAAGTCCCTTTGCCAGGAAGGTCATGTACTGGGACATTCCAGAGATTAGGACATGGGCATATATAAGGATCTTTATTCATCCTATCACACTCTTTGGTTTCCTAGGTATCAATCATCTGATCTGCAACTACAGAAAGTTTGAACTCTTCTTTAATTTTTTTGTTTAAGTCTAGTTATTTTGTCTTGCCTGACCACATTGGCTAAATTTGACAGAAAAATACTGAATAATTTCAGTGATAGTGGGCCATATGGATGTCTTCTTTGGAAAAATGTATGTCAATTTCTCTACCTATTTTTTAATTGTGTTGTTTTGTTATTGAGTTATATGAGTTCTTTTATTTTTTGGTATATTAACCCCTTATCAGACAAGTGGTTTGCAAATATTTTCTCATAGTTTGCTTTTTTATTTTGTTGATTGTTTCTGTTGCTGTGCAGAAGCTTTCTAGCTTGATGTAGCCCCACATTTTGATTTTTGTTTTTGTTGCTTTTGTTTTGATGTCATATATAAAAAAGGTGCCAAGACGAATGTCAAAGAAGTTTTCCTTTATTTTTTCTTTTAGGAATTTTATCATTTTAGATCTTATGTTCAAGTCTTTAATCCATCTAAAGTTAATTTTTGCAGGTGGTATTAGGGGAACAATTTTATTTTTCCAGATATGGTTATCTACTTTTCCCAACACTATTGAAAAAACTGTCCTTTCCCTACTGAATATTCTTGGCTCATTGTCAAATGGCACCAACATTATTTTGATCCAAAAATGTTCTTGATTTCTAGATGTATTTCCCCTTATGAATGAAATGTAGAGTCATTTCATCAAATTTTTAAAAATATCTCTATGGTCTTAATGGAGATTGAGTTAGATTTATAGATTAATGTGAACTGTATCTCCAAATATTGAATGTTTCCTTTCAATAACTCAGTATTTTAATTTTATCTTTACATTTTTTTACAAATTCAATTTTTAATAATATTTTTACATTTATTTTTTGTCTTTTTAATGTAGACATATGTATTTGTACTTAAGTATACAAAAGTCTCTGTACACATATGCAGCCTAAGAGCTGGTCAAAACTCAAGAGACCCTGTGCAGACTTTAGGGCTTTTTCTCCTATACTTTCCTCTGTTTTTCCTTCTGCTCAGTGGGATCACTGTTTGTTGGACTCCATCACCCTATGCAGCACATGCAGAGTGTGGAGTCTTCTCTCACTGATCACAGTCTTGGCAGGCTGACTCCCCAATGGCTAAAACGTATTTCTTCATATGTTTTGTTTCACTTCATATCTGTTTACCACGGGTCAATCAGTCCAATATTCGTTGATCTGTTGTGACAGGAACTGGAAGCCCTCCTACTTTTGATATATATTTAATGTGTAATGAAAGAACCAAATAATATTACAAGTATCATAATATGAAGATATGAATCATAATATCTACCTCTCAATTTATGAGTAGAAACAAATCCTTTTAAGTACCTGTGTAACACCTTTGTATTCTATCTCTTTGCCTGTCCTCTACTCTGCATACAGTCTGTCTCCTGAATCCCACCCCTCCCCCTTCGTCCTTCTCTACCTCTTCCAGTTTATTGCGGTTCCCTCCCCCCGCCTGAAAGCTGCCTTCCTTCCCTTCATCTTTCCTTCTCCTTCTTTTGATTTTCACTTCTGCTACCATTATTTTTCTGTTCTTATTATCATTATTTGTTATCTCATTAATTATAATGCTATTCTTTTTATACACTTTAAATGTGGATGGCAAGATTACTAAATTTATTCTTTTCTACAACTGCTCCTTTCTGTATTATTAAAAATATAATAAGGTCCCCCTGAGTTTGACATGGTTTTATTCATTATTGTTGATGATAATTTATCTATAATTTCTCTTTTTCTTAAGATTTATTTGAGAGTGAGTGAGAGCAAGAGAGCACAAGCAGTTTTGGCAGGGGTCAGGGGGAGCTGCAGAGGGAGAGGGAGAAGCAGGCTCCTCGCTGAGCAGGGAGACTGATGCAGGACTACAAATGCTTACTGTTTTGTTATTTTTATCTTTTGCTTTTATAGTGGTGGGTCATAAACACTTTGGGTTTCTGTTTTTGTTTTTGTTTTTTTTTTTGTTTTTTTTTGACACAGAGAGAGAGAGATCACAAGGAGGCCGAGAGGCAGGCAGAGAGAGAGGGGGAAACAGGTTCCCTGCTGAGCAGAGAGCCTGATGTGGGGCTTGATCCCAGGACCCTGAGAGCACGACCTGAGCCAAAGGCAGAGGCTTAATCCACTAAGCCACCCAGGCGCCCCTCTGACTTATTTTTATAAGCTTATTAATATATTTTAAGAATTCTTTTTTATTTTCCCAAGAGTTTATTTCTTTAATGAGAGAAATGTTAAGTCCCTCATACTACCTTAAGTTATTATCAGTGCAAATTTTTGATACAATGTTTTAACAAATATTTGGTTTAAATTTAATTAAATTTATTTTAATATTCAAAATCCTATTTACCACAGCTATTCACAGAAGTCTTTATGTTTGTGGGCAATGTCAGACAGCAAATATAACATACAGATTACATACTTTTACTTCAACTATAATAAAAAGAAATCAAATAGGTAAGTCATCCGGAAAACATGTTTAATTTTCCAAAATCTAAAAATAAGGTAAAAAGTTTGACATTGCAATTTCTGTGTGGTCATTTTTCCTTTTATCCACAACTTTTAATCAGTTTTTGTGAAATGTCATTTACTCACTCAAATTGAGCATTTAACTAGGTCACACCCTATATTCATTCACTGCAGCAGAATAATAGAATGAGAAATTCTTCTAGGAAATAATATAAGAAATTTCTTGTTTTGGATGAATGTGATTCATTAAAATCAGAAAATAAAGAGAATTGTAGGTTATACCTACCACAAAGCTTTTCTCTAGGAAAGTAACAAGGTTTTGTAAACTCTTTCTTATTATGAATATATTCAGGTATTTTGAGCCCTTCTACTTAATTTTCAAGCAATTTTAGGTTATCATGCATTCTCCCAGAACATCCAAACATGCATACGTTGTATGCTGTGGTTGTTCAACAGTCTTCCATGATATATTCATTAGTCTAGCTCAACTTCACTTTTAACAATATGTTACTAGTTTAAACAAACAAAAAAAGACACACTATTTTTTTTTTCCCCTGAAAGACCTTATGGAATTTTACCTCCTTTCTTTTTGTATGAATATCTCTCAAAAATAAATCCTGGAGAACTCTGTATCTTATTATTTCAGGAGTTAAAGGCTGTATTTGTCTGATCAAAGAGTCAGAACTATTCTAACAAATTTGCTCATACTGCTTACATACATTTCAACCATTTTTTTTGTCTATTTTATTTTGTTGTCTTCAAGTAACATAATAATCCAGCTTCAGAATCCATTCCCCTATTTCAAAACAAAGACAATCCATGTCAAGGATTTATAAATGGCAGTTCCACTAAATTATAAGTTAAGTCTTTGGTCTCCTCAAAGCTAGTGTTAGAATCTCACAGAATATTTAATATTTTTAGAGAACTCTCTGCTCTTGACCATTAATCTATGATGACAGCCTATTTATATCTGTTTTCTATAGTCCTGTGTTATTTGTTTCACTTGATTTTCAGTTGACTTATTGCACTTCTGGATTCAAGACAGAGGTATGAGCAATACTGAGAGAACTGGAGTTTTAGTTCCAGGGGTCTAGGAAGGATCTATTATCCAAAAATATCCCCCACTGATTAACTGGGATTCTGTGACACTGTTGCTTGTTATTTGTGTCATTGGTTAATATTTATTATGTTGATAATAATACCTACTGTGAGCCATATACTTGACATATTTTACTAAAAGGCATTTTTTCCTTAGTGGAAAAGATAAAGATAATAAAAAGAGATATTGAAAGATGGGAATAAGGAGAAAAGTGCTACAGAAAAGTAGAAAGATATGTTTCAGAATCCATTTTTATATTTCAGGCAAGGTACTAGCAAGATGAAATGGCACATTGTAAAGATTCCTTTCCTTTTCCATTTCCTTGGAGAATGTAAAGATTCTATTTCTTTGAAGAGAGCATGAAGAAGAGAGTATTTATAAGTCCATATGCAGGATTAAGGAAACCAATGACAGAAAGCAGTTACTATTCCCAGATCTGAAGGGACAAGGAAAGGGAGAATCTGTATTAGCTTATTGAACACCACAGACTGGATGGTTTAAACAAAATGAATTTATTTTCTCACAGTGGCTAAAAGCCAGAAGTCTGAGATCAAGTTTAAGCAGAGTTAATTCCAGAATTAATTATGTGGAAGAGAGATCTGTTCTGAGCCTCTTTCCTCTGGTGCTGATGGCTGTCATCTCGTGTCTTCTGCTTGCCTATCCTCTGCACATGTACAAGACCCGGAAAGAGTAGTAGCTACAGGAGAGTAGCCACTTGAGAGAACCCTTGGGGAGAGGACAAAGCCAGAGACCGGCACACACCAGCCCAGCAAGAATGGAATGAGCGCAACAGGTACCCTACCTCTTTCCCACCCGGTCCTCAGATCCCCTCTCAATGAGTACAGGCAGAGACCCCTGGGAAACACAGGATAGAGAGCCTGGTTGATTTGGTCCTCAGAGTTCACACTTGCAAGAGACAGCACAAACAGGAGAAGAGAGGATTTGGGGTGACCAAAGGAGAATGCTCAGCACATCCAACTTCAAGAGAGTAGTTCTCAGTTCAGAATGCGGGGAAGAAAAGAAGAAGAGTTGTGTAGGATGTCTTTTCAAATTATAAATTATCCTTTCAAACCACGTTCTGAAACACCTTTCTAAAAATTAGGGAAGTGACATGGGAAAATCACAATAAAAGTGGGTCACAAGTAATCATGAGACTCCTTCTCTTATTTATGTTGGACTAGAAAAGAGTTGTTATCCACCACTTTAGGCAGGTTTTGTTCTGAATGATGTCTCTTTTTATGCAAAAAATATTTAGCATCTGTATGACATAATCAAAGAAGATATCCATGGACTTCCACCTTTTCCCTTTCACAAGACTTTGATTCTTAAAATTGTAATATTGGAAAATTACAAATTACATTGGAAAATTATAGACATCTATTCCTACCTACATACTAGAAATAGGACAATGGAAGCTCAGGGAGATTAAATGTAATGATCTTAGCAATAAAAATATTAACTGTTGAGAAGGATGAGAACTCGAGACTTCTTACTCCTTGTCTGAGAGTTTGTATTTTGTTTGCTTTTAAATTTTTTATCCTTTCTTAGCCATTGCTAATTTACTACCTAAAGGCCAATACCATTAAAAGTTGCCTTGATTAGGGAGGTATTCCTGATATGGCCTTCCTGAACACCCCAGATTTCTCTCAGTTATATAACAGAATTGCAATTATTTTCAAAACTAAACTGCAGGCCGCCAGATGAGAGGATTGTACCTGCCTTATTCATCACAACATTCCCTGTGCCAACCAAGAAAAATGACCTACATGTCTTATGAATAAATAATCTTTGAGTGTAAGTACTACTTAAAACTTCAGTTATTACCCTGATTTTGTAATTTCAGATAAGTAATATGATCAACCAGAATAAAAAGGGAAAAAAAAAGAAATATCTTTTAAATACAAATCCAGGGGGTATCTGGGTGGCTCTGTTGGTTAAGTGTCTGCCTTTGGCTCAGGTCATAATCTTGGGGTCCTGGGATCAAGCCCCACATTGGACTCCCTGCTCAGTGAGGAGTCTGCTTCTCCCTCTTCCTCTGCTCCTCCCCCTCGGCTTGTGCTCTCTCTCTCTAACAAATAAATTAAATCTTTAAAAATAAATAAATATAAATCCAGAATAAGAAATCATATGAAAAACTACACATATATTGTAAAATAGGTTTCATAATCTTAGCTTCCTTTATGAATATTCCGACAGCACTTTCATATAGGTGTTAACATATTCCTTTCCCCAAATTATACATGTTAAATTGTGATGGTAGGGTCTGCCCCTTCTTAACTATATTTGGAAATGTGGCCACAGGGTAATGAATTATATAGTCTCTCCAATAACTTAAGTCTTACAGAATGTTCTTTAATAAAGCCTTTTACAACTTCCTAAGTGAACCAATTTAAACAAATGAAGAATTTTCAATAGGTTAATTTACTTGGCTATGTTAAATCTTGAAGAGAGGTCTAGGCTAGGACCTTGCTTTCAGTTTATTACCAAGCTTATAAATGTAATTTCCATAAAAACAAATTGCTACATGTTTTAGCTTGTGTGAGTGATCCAATTTTCCAAAATGTTTTTGTTGTGGCAGTTGGGAACTGTACAGCCTACTTCATTTCAATTATTAGAATCATTTTGACTATTATTCTACCCACAAGGACCATGGCAAATGCTTTCTGTGTATACACGAAGTTTGATTTCAGCTAGCAGCTGTTCATTATAAAGGAAATGCTTTCAATGCCCTTTATTCCATAACACTTAAAACTATTTGGCAACGAAGAAGGCTGCTTTCCCTAGTCTTCAGCAAAATTTTTTTGTTCATTTTGACTGGTTTCTCAGCTATTTTATATATCTATTTAATTGCCTCAATATGTTCCTTTAGTAGAAAATAGCAAAATTCAGTTACCTATAATAAAATTGCTTTCCTTGACCCAACCTCTGGGTAATAATAAAATAGACAGAAGCTCCTAAAATAGATTCAATTACCCCAAGCAGACCTCCTCTTATGAACACTTCACCCACCAGTGATCCTGCTCCTTCCTAAAGGAAGGTTTGGACTACTGCTCCTGGAACAAACATTTTTTATTTGAAATCTTTAACTCGTACCCTCTGGGATATATTAACATTTTTATAATCATAGTTTTTGACAGGAACATTTCTAGAAATATCCATTAGGTCTAAAAATATGAGTATCAGTAGGAAATCCTTTGTCTTCAGCTTCTCTTCCACTTACCCATGGATGCTCAGTCTCTGATCATATTAACGCTTGTGCTAAACAGGAGTTTTTTCCCTACCTAAAATTATGAGAATAGAAGAGAGATGGGCTACCAAACCTATACTTGAGGTAAAAGACATGTCTCCAAATATTGCAACTGGAATATGAAAAAATATTTTCTACCTAAACAGTTATCTAAAAGGTCATTGGGTTTTATGGTTCTATGACTATGTTTGCCCAGCTACATTATCAGCTCTTGTGGACTGACCAGAAATCTTAATTAGGAGTTGTAATATTTTTCCCCTGGGAAAGGTTGTTCCAAGTTTCTAATAACTCCCACAAAAGTATGTTTGGAATTTCAGTGCTTGTTAGTTGAAAACATGTTGTCTTTAGGTCTTTAAATTACTTATTTGGTGAAATATAAATAAAAACTTTAAATAAAGACATCTTAAAAATCCTTTATACATACTTTATAGTGGAATAGAAAACTAAGAAACAGTATTACTCTGCTCGTATACAGGATCTCACAAAAATTGGAGGGGAACAAGGCCTTAAAAGAATCCCTGCTTAATCACTTACAGTCTTTATGTCTTAATGAAGGATCTTCCAGTCTCAATTTTCTGTTCATTAAGAAAAATATTATATAATTGTTATGAAAATTAAATGATATAGTATATGAAAAATACTTTGCATAATTTTAATCGCAAAGTGACTCTCATTAGATACTGAATTTCCTTCTTTCATTGTTGTTACAACAGGTACTGTAGAGGGCAGAATATAGAGCATTGTCAAATATCTCTAATCTAAGTTAAAAGCCATTTTATTTTAAGCAACAGTAGGTACAACTATAGTCCAAGGAAAAAAGTATGAATGACTTTGTGGAAAATTGTTTGGTTTTTAAAATAATTTTTGACTCATGCAAATCAAAATACAATTTCTGCTTTATATTTATTATGAAGTGCTTAAGATGTACTTTGGGTCTTAGAATCAAATTCCAAGGCCCCAGTGGCCCTTGTGATTGTTTCCCTGCTTTCTGGTATATATACATACATACTATATGGTATATACATGTGGTATATACATATATATATACCTCCTCTTCTTTATCTATTTACCTATGACTCTTGGGCTTCTTCCACATCTTGACTATTGTAGATAATGCTACTATAAACACAGGTGTGCACATGTCCCTTCAAATTAGTGTTTTTTAATTCTTTAGTAAATACCCAGTAGTGCAATTGCTGGATCATAGGGTAGTTCTATTTTTAACTTTTTTGATGAACCTCTAAATTGTTTTCCATAGTGGCTACAACCAGTTTGCATTCCCACCAACTGTGCGCAAGTGTTCCTTTTTCTCTACATTCTTGTGTATGCCTGTTGTTTCTTGTGTTGTTAATTTCAGCCATTTTGACAGGTATGAGGTAGCGTCCCATTGTAATTTTGATTTGCATTTCCCTGATGGCAACTGATGATGAACATGTTTTCATTTAACTGTCAGCCATCTGGATGTCTTCTATTCATGTCTTCTGCCCATTTTTTAGTTGCTTTATTTGTTTTTTTGGGGTGTTGAGTTGTGTCAGTTCTTTATATATTTTGGATACTAATCCTTTATCGGACATGTCATTTGCAAATACCTTCTTCCATTCTGAAAGTTGTCTTTTAGTTCTGTTCATTGCTTCTTTCACTGTACAGAAGCTTTCTATTTTGATGTAATCCCAACAGTTTATTATTTTTGTTTCCTTTGCCTCAGAAGACATATCTAGAAAAAAGTTCCTACCCTCAAAGAGGTTACTGCCTGTGTTCTCTTCTAGGATATTTATGGTTGCAGGTCTTTAATCCATTTTGAATTTATTTTTGTGTATGGTATAAGAAAGTGGTCCAGTTTCTTTCTTTTACATGTTGCTATCCAGTTTTCAACCAACACTACTTGTTGAAGTCACTCTTCTTCTCATTAGATATTTTTTCCTCCTTTGTCAAAGATTAATTGACCGTATAGTTATGGGTTTGTTTCTGAGTTTTCTATTCTGTTCCATTGATCTATGTGTCTATTGTTTTCCTTTTCATTTGTTTCCATGTATTTATTATTTCCTCCTTATTTCCTAGTTGACTCATTCATTGTTTCATAGCATGTTATTAAACCTCCATATACTTGTGGTCTTCTCAGATATTCATGAGTAGTTTTGATATATGGTTACCACTATTTTTGTATAATCTCTTCTGTATTTGTATTTCTATATAACCTCTTCTGCATATAGCAGTTTAAATTAAGTTGATGGTCATTTAAGTTTGAAACCATTCTTTTTGTCTCTCCTCCCCATGTTTTGGATATATGCTATTATATTTTCTATCCTTCTTAAGTGAGTTCCTTGACTGATTTTATAGGAATATTCACTTTTAGTGCTTTTTTCTTCTTTACCTTCATATTGTCACTTTTGGTCTCTCCAGTCCACTCAGAGTCCCCTCTAATATTTCTTGCAGGCTGATTTTATGGTCATAAAGAACTCCTTCAGTTTCTTTTTTTTTTTTTTTTCTCCTTCAGTTTCTGTTTCTTTGGAAAACTCTTTATCTCTCCTTCTGAATGATTTGTCTTGCTGGGTAGAGTATTCTTGGCTGTAGACTTTTCTAATTCAGAAAATTTGGATATATCATGCCACTCTCCTCTGGCTTGCAAAGTTTCTGTTGAAAAATCTCCTGCTAGCCTTATAGGTGTTTCCCTGTAAGTTACTGACTTCTTTTGCCTTGCCTTTTTTTTTTTCTTTATCACTATATTTTTCCAATTTAACTATAATATATCTTGCTGCAGGTCTCCTTTAGTTTACTTGGATGGAGGTTCTCTCTGCCTCGTAGATCTGGATATGAGTTTCCCTCTCCAGATTACAAAGTTTTCAGCTATTACTTCTTCAAATAAATTTTTTGCCCCTTTTTCTCTTCTTCTTTGACTCCTATAATATGAATGTTACTATGTCTGATGGAGTCATTGAGTTCCTTAACTCTAGTCTCATGTTGCATTCTTTTTTTTTTTTTTTATCTCTTTTGTTCCACTTGATTACTTTCCATTACTTTTCCAGGTCACTAAGTCATCCCTCTGCTTCTTTCATCTTGCTGTTCATTCCATCAAGTGTGGTTTTCATGGTTTTATTGGGCCCTTTATCTCTGCTATGTTATTCTTTATCTCTGTGTTAAGGGTCTTTTTCATGCTTTCTACTCTTTTCTCAAGTCTGGTGAGTATCTTTATGATCACTGCTTTAAATTCTCTATCAGAAGTGTCACTTATATCTGTTTTGCTTAGATCTCTGGCTATGGCCTTGTCCTATTCTTTCGTATGGGATGCATTTCTCAGTCTTCTCATTTTGTTTGCCTGTCTATTTCTGTTAAGAGAGTCAGCTATGTCTTCTGCTCTTGAAAGTAGTGACTTTATAAAAAAGAAGTCCTGGGTGCCCTGCAGTCCAGTGTCCCCTGTTCACCAGAACCTGGCATTTCAGAAGAATACCCTATGTGTGTTGCTTATACCCATGCTGTTGTATCTTAGTCCTTTTCCTTTCAGTACAGTTGTCTGCACTGACTCTGCTTGTTGGGGGCAGTGTTTGCTATCTGTGGTGTCAGTGGGTCCCATGCAGGCCAGCTCTAAGAGGGGATGTGCCCTCCGGAAAACTTGGGAATGGGGCAGCAGTGTTAGCAAAATTTGCATTGGGCCACTAGTCCTATGCTGGATCTCCTGAAATGCCACAGGAGCTGGGGACATGTGGCTGGACAATGAGTATGGCAGGAGCTGTGCTCCCAGCAGCTGGGCAAGGCATGCAGCAGTGGTGGCTCAACATGGCACTGGGTGGCCTCAGCACTTGTACCTATAGGCTGGGGGAAGTTAGCAGGCTTGGACTGTGTGAGTCTTCAGGATTACTTGTGGATGTGGTGCACTGTTGGCAGGTTAGGTAGCAAGTATATATACAATACCACCTTCTGTAGGGGGCTCTGGGTATGCAGGGAGGCAGGGAAGGAAAATGACACCTGCCAGCTCCCTCATTTTTGAAGAAGTCTCCCAGCATACTCCAAAACCTATATGAACAGATCGGTCTTCTGTTTGCCCTGGTGTTGTGTAAACTGCTATTTTTATGTTGCTTCTCTGCGTAGGCTGCTGTCTCTCTTAAGAGTGGTGGCCCAACTATTGCTTGCCCTCCCAGCTTTCCTAGAGCTGAGTGGCCTGTCTTAAAACTCCAGGATCCACATCCCAGTAGTCTTAAAAACTGGGAATTCAGGCGCTCTGGTTTTGAAAGCCGAATATTATGAAGATTAGTCTTACCCATGTGAGGGACCCTATCTCTTCCCTCTCCATGCACTGCTCCTTCCCTTCTGCAGGCAGCCTCCCTCTGCCTTTCTGACCTTCCTAGCCTTTCAGATGCAGCTTCTTCTCTATTTTACTTGCGGAGTTCATTGTGTCAGTCTTTGGATCGCTCTCCAGTTTATCGACTTGGATGTGGATGATACCTAGTTGTAAATGTGGGACAGGGTGAGCTTAGGGTCCACCTATTCTGACTCTTTCCAAGAATCAAAATTTTGAAACAACTGTTCTTTATTACTGAGTATTATTTTGGTCATTTCCAAGATGTTACTTATTCAACTGCTGTTTTGAATAAATTAGTATATATTTCTTCATAGACCTACAAGCATAGCTTTAATACAAATTCCTGTTAGATTTAAAATATAATTACTCAGTCCAAGAATATATGTATTTCTAAGTTTGTTTGTTTATTTGCTTTTAGAAAGTGTCAAATTGCCCTGCATGGAGATCTGCTAATTTCACATCCCACCAACACTCTCTGAAGGTTCCTCTCTCCTCACAACCCACCAACAGAGGTATCATGAAATACCTTTTGGTTGAATATTAACCTGATAGGTGAGATATGACTATTGGTTATATTTTCATGTTGTTAATCCTGCTAATAAATAGAAGAAAGACTTCCATGATTTCCACTAGAAACAGTGACTTTATATTCTTAATCATGGGCTCTCCTATATACAGCTGAGAGGAATATTTTTAATAGCTTTGAGGAGAAAAAGACGGAAATCAACCCTTTTTGACTATTCTCTATCGGGCGACAGGCTAATTGCCTTGCAGATATCACCAAATTTGATTCTTATAACAATCCTATATAGAAGATTTCAGACCACACAGATCATGAATGGTGCAGCTGGATTTGAACTTGAACTGATCCAACTGCGAAGTATACTTTTTACATCAGAATGTAATTGTAAGAAGTGATGGAAGGGCAATTATTCTATACTATATATTTTATTACCAACATTTGGAAATGCATATTTTATTTGATAGTGTTTATAAATTATGTGTTTCCCTCCCAGAATAACTTTTAGTGCAGAAATGCTTCCATATGCTAGAAGTTTGTGGGGTTCTTTTGATGAAGGAGAGCGTGTCATTCTGTAGCTAGCTTGCTTATAATCACTCAGCAACAGCATGTATAAATTTAGAAATGGTATTCCCACAGAATTAACTCAGTACAACTTTCCATTCCTGCAGCCCTCACATGACTGATAAAATTATGTGTGCAATGCAGTACTGTCCCCAAATAACAAATTTTTAGAACTTCTTTCATTATTTATATAGGTAATAGAAATTTGGAAATTAAATAAGTAATATTTACATTTCTAAATTCAAATACACTTAAATTTTAAACTTTTAATAAATAAGTTATTTGTCTTTTTGGTGACTGTAACTCAACTTTTTCACCTGATAGCTCTGTGACCTTGGAAAGTTTTAACTAAAATTTCTTATAATGAATGTTTTTCATCTATATAATGGCAAATCAGTATATAAATCAAAGGCTGTTTTGAAAATCCAACATCATAATCTATGTAAACTACTGAACAGAGTGATATGTTTTCAACAAGTGTAATTCTGATTAGCCATGGAAGTAAAATCTCTATTCCTTGGACTTCATTTAACACAAAGTGCTTTGAATTGGTAGCCAAAGAACTGAGGTTTACATCAATCATAACTCAGCCTGCCCATATCAATATTCAACTTTGATAAGCCACTTTAATCAGAATTCAAATTTCCCATGTGTAAAATGAAACATAATAGTTTGCCAAGATCTCAAAGGTCATAAGGCCAGTTAAAGACAGTTTATAGATTCCTTCTAACTCTTAAGAATTTAGACAAGTTTTATATTCTTTTCTACCTTGAGTCTTTTGTATAAGAAACAGCAATATGTTTCATGTCTCTCATTTCTTTAGTGTTAAATGGCTTCTGTTTCTGATATCCATCCACTCCCAAATTATCTGGAGGTCATATATACAGCGCAAAATTTCTAGAGCAAAAGACAAGATGAAAACACCCTGATTCCTTCATCTTTTCTTCTGGATATATAAATGCCTGCTAGACAAATAAATCTATCCTCTTCTTACAAGATGTCTTTTATTTTTCAGATCCTAAGTACTTAATACAGTGGACAGTTTTACATAAAAATTTGCCCTGGTTGTTTATAAATGATTTAGAAAAAAATTATAGTTATGAACATTTTAAGTATTTGGTGCAAAATTCAAAAAACCATAACCTATTCATATTTTCAAGTCACATCTTTTAATAAAATCATTTGATAAAACAGTCCCCCAAATCGTTTCTACCTTTTCTACCCTTTTCATGATTCTGTTTCTGCAAAACTTTGCAGAACCATTTAGAGTCATAGAAAATTAACTTACCAACATATTTCACTAGCAAGTTGTTGCTGCTGATGATAATGGCAATAATGTGACTCTTATTTAAATTTTGCAAGATAAACAAACAATATTCTCCATTGTCACATATTGAATACTTACTATGTATGAGGAGATAAGCTAGATTCTGAAGGCATTGTTTATAGTTCTGAATACTTCACACTCTAGTGATGGTACATATACATTTATAAATAACTGTAACAAGACATATGTGACAACTGCCAAGATAGACATAAAAGTCAGAATCAACAGGTATATAATATATAAGAAATAAATGTCTTATGATTATCAGATAGGACTTTTTGTTAAGGACAGATTGATCCTGGAAGTACATATTAATCTGATCAAAGAGAAATTTTTATATCATATGATAACTATTTCCTCACATTTAGTTCAAGCTTTGTATTTCCTATGTCATCTGTATTCCTCTATAAATGTATTACTACATAATTTCATTTCTGTATTCTTTAAAGCATTTCTATTAAAGTCATGAACAAAATAAAGATGTTAAGTGCCACTACTGTTAGAAATATTGCTCTAAGGAATAATGGAATTCTTAGAAATAGAAGATATCTGTAATTATTTTCCTGGTTTTTTTTTTTAGATTTTATTTATTTATTTGACAGACAGAGATCACAAGTAGGCAGAGAGACAGATAGAGAGAGAGGAGAAAGCAGGCTCCCTGCTGAGCAGAGAGCCCGACTTGGGGCTCGATCCCAGGACCCTGGGATCATGACCTGAGCCAAAGGCAGAGGCTTTAACCCACTGAGCCACCCAGGTGCCCCTAATTATTTGCCTTTTATTGGCTTTTCTCCCCTCAAAATTGAGATAAATAGGAAAAAAATCAGTTAACAGATGAAAATTCCCTGAATTAGAAATCTGAATGTATCAAAAAATTTTCCTTATACAAACATTAATTAATTGAAAAAATGTGATGGAAAATCCCATCCATAAAATTTAAAACTTTTAAAATTATATATTTTTAATTTTCATAAGAAACACACACACAGCTACACTTGACTCTATCACATTACACCTATGTTTTTGCAACCATGCTGAAGATACTAAATGTAACTGACACAAGTGGCTCGATTGATTTGAGGGGGAAAGTGGGAAATCACAGGGAAACCAGATGTCACCAGAGGCTATGCCATCCTTGTGAAAAGATCACAATAACACTGTGGGAATTGAAGGACAAATTGCTTCCATGGCCTAAATCCACTTCTCCCTTGACCCCAAGTTGTTTATTACCTTGCAATGAAAATAAATAATAATCCTAAATGGCCAGAGTTAAAAATGTTCAGACTGCTTTTGTGAATTATAGCATTAGCAGCTTTCCAGGCGGTTCTGAACAAGGAACCAGAAGATAAGAAATCTGGATTTAAGGGAGATGAGGCCTGAAGTTATAGGGTGGAAATACCAGAAACAGTAATGTGTGCCATGGTAGTATGCGTTCAACAACAGCCAGACCCGCAGTTGGAAACTTTCTAGATAAATGGTATTTCTAGATAAATGTTAGTGGCTGCCAAGATTGCAGATGTGCAAGGAGGGTATGACTGAAGCTGAGAACTTAGGTAAGTCAACTTACCTAACTCCTCCCAGAAAGAAAAAGTAAATGTGTTTGTGTGTGTGTAGAAATTAGGGAAAGGAGGTAAATCTTATAGAAATATTATAGGAAAGAAAAAAAATTAATAAGATTTTGATTTAGTTCCAATCAGTGTTTTTTCAATGTGTGCCAGTGCCTACCACTATTATTCATTTGTTTGTTTCTTAATAGACCTCGTTTCTGTTATGACGAGTAGCAGATGTTGTCTAATAGAAACCTGAGAAAGTGGTTTAAGAAAAGTAGTGGTTTATTTTAATTTTTATGTCCAGGAATTTGAGAGATAAGCAATTCAGAGTTGCCATACCAGCTACAGGGTCTTTTCTGTTCCATTATCTCTGACATTGGATTCCACACTTAACTCATGGTCAGAGATGCCTATGAACTTCTATGCAATGCATCAATATTCCAAGCAAAAAAGATAATAAAAGGGAGTAAAAGAAAAAGAATATAATACTGAGGTGAACCAACTCATTTAAGGATGCTCTAAGGAAAACCTCCACTTTGCTACTGATCATTCCTCACTGCAAAGGAAGTTGTGAAATTCTGGTTTTTACTAAGGATCATTAACTACTTAGAGTGAAGTCTGTTTTAAAGAAAATGAAAAATGACACTGGGTAGGCAAGTAGCAGTCTATACAAAACCTCTCTTATGAAAAGGAACTGAGACTTGGACTCCTACAACTTGTGCAAATAAATCTGATTTTTTAAAAACTGCATTCAGGAATTTGGCATTAGAAATAAGTTTTCTTCTTGAATCAGACTCTCCCCAAATGAAATTTTGAAAATACATTTAATCAATGAAACTTCCATATTTAAAAATCTACACAAAGTAATTTTTTTGAAAAAAAATTTTGCAAAATAAATGAATATTAAAATGCTAATGCATTCATTTACTCTGTTGCTCGTGGTTAAAGGGTGACCCACAATTAGCTTAATTTTAATATTTAAGACAATGTAAATAAATAGTTAAGATAACCGTTACTGATTTTACTTATGTCAAGAATGACTTTCTGAATTATTGAAATAGAGAAATGATCTACTATCTGAAAGTTTCACAGAAATCATCCATACAAAAAAAGAGAGAGAGAGAGAGAGGGAAGAAAACCATAAGAGACTCCTACCTATAGAAGACAAGCTGAGGGCTGCTGGAGGGGAGAAATGTGTGGGATGGGTTAAACAGGTAATGGCCATTAAGAAAGATGCTTGTTGTGATGAGGACTGGGTGTTATATGTAAGTGATGAATTACTAGATTCTACTCCTGAAATCAATATTACACTATATGTTAACTAACCAGAATTTAAATAAAAGTTTGGAAAAAAAAAAAAAAAACTAGACAAAGGAAAAAGAGAGAGAGAAAGAGAGAGAGAGAGAAACCAAAAAAACAGACTCTTAACTATAAAAAACAAACAGATGGTTACCAGAGGGGAGATGGGCAAGAGAGATGGGTAAAATAGGTGAACAGAATTAAGAGTAGACTTAAGAGCACAGAGTGATATATGGAACTGCTGAGTCACTACACTGTATTCCTGAAAATACTACTGTATATTGACTTTACTGGAATTATAATTTTAAAAAAATAGTCTAGGTATAATTTACATACAACAAAGTACAAAAAACAAGTGTACAAAAAAATCATCTATGGAACTAGAGAATGGGTACCTGTTTTACGGATAGAGCAAGGCTTTTCTTTTTCTCCTCAAAAATATGTTTATTAGTAAACTATATAACTATAGTTCTATTGTTAGCAAAGATCTTTAAACAATTGTAGTTCCTCCAAGAAAATAAGGAGTTAAAAGCAATATGTTCACAGAATCTCAAAATCTTATTTTTCCTCCTTCCACTGCCATTATCCATTAATTGTATGGGAATATATCTATAACAGTGGAAATTTATCTACGGGAACTGGTGTTCCCATAGAGGCAGAATGGAATTTTTTTTTTTTTTTTACATTTGCTTTTTGATAGTCACTAGGAAGTTCATTTGGATCTAAATATTATGGAATTAGAGTTAATTGGAGGATTCTTCAGAAGTACTCCTTAAAAGAAGAAGTAAATTAAACTAATTTTTGGCTATAATTGAAATTAAACACACTGGTTTGTATGACTGAAGATGATATGTTGCCGAACTAGACAGGGAAAATTAAAATAATACATTAAAGCAAGAAATTAATAATACAATTTAATTAATGTATTAAAATAATACATTAAAGCAATGAGCTCAGAAAAGATTAGAAAATCCACCTGAACTCAGAGCATAAATATTTTCCCAGTTTGTGGTTAATGCTTTGACTTTTCTCATTATGTTTTGCCATATGGAAGCTTTCATTTACTGTTACGGAATTATCAATTAGTCACTCTAATGGATAAACTTTCAAAGACTGACAAAACCAAGTATTGGCAAAGATATGCAACAAATAGTCATTTGAGAATTCCTGGGGTGGGGGAAGTATAAAGTGATAAAACTATTTTTTGAGATCATTTGGCAGTTTATTCTTAAGTTAAAAATATATGTACCTATACTCAGCAATTGCTCCTACGTATTTTCCCCAAAGAAATTAAAACATATATTCATAAAAGACTTTTATTAGCATGCTCAGAACAGCTTTATCCCTAATAGTCAAAAACTGGTAAGAACTTACCTTCTGATAGCAGGAGAATGAATAAACAAACTTTGGTATATTCATAAAATGGGATACTATTTATCAGAATGAATCTCAAATACTACATTGAGCAAATTAAGTCAGATGCAAAAGAACACACACCATATGCTATCCTTTAACACCATAAGCTATCCTTTAGAAGACTTTTTAGAAAAACCAAAACTAATGTATTATGGTAGAAAACAGGGAAAGGGTCGTTAATTAAAAAGATCATGATAAAACTATACACTGGTGAACATGTTCTATATCCTGATTGGGCTGTGGACCGTATATATATTACATACATACATAATACCCTTCTGTGTGTTTGACAAATATAAAACCATATATTTGGGGGGCAACCGGGTGGCTCAGTCGGTAAAGGATCTGCCTACCTTCAGCTCAGGTCATGATTCCAGAGTCCCAGGATGCCTCCCACCCACATCAGGCTCCCTGATCAGCAGGGAGTCTGCTTTTCCCTCTACCCCTCACCCCACTCACGCTCTCTCTCTCTCAAATAAATGAAACCTTAAAAAAAAATACATTTTTAAATGTAAATTATACCAAAAATATGGGTGATATAGCAAAAAATAACACCAAATGAAATCAAAATGTACAAAATAATTATATGGATAAATTAGATGACATATGGTATTTTGTCTAAAGAAGATGTATTTAGAGTTTAAAGTGTTTTAAATATATGGTCTCCTTTCACCTATTATAATACAATTTAGTTCTCTCTGGAGTTGGATCCTCCACACCAGAGTTCAAGTTGTTTATTTTTTTTTTTTAATATGATTTCTGTGTTACATGAACTGTTCAAACAGATAAGATTGAATTCTTCACCATATTTGGGTAATAGTAGGGTCTACTCAGTAAAGATAAATGACTAAGATCACAAGCTTAAATTTGAATACTTCAAAGAACACAGAGAATATTAAAAGTTTGCTCACTGTACAATGTGACCATGTCCATCTCTACCCTTCTCTTTATACTACCATCATATACCTATTTCATGGTAGAAAAATATCTACACTAGACATGAAATGGAATTGGAATGTACTCAAAGTTGACTAGTCAATGTGACTACTTATTAACAGAAAGCAAAGTTATCTGACAAGAACAGATTTGAGCTATTACAAATCTCTAACCCTACTGGAGATACATACTCTGATCTCACATTTTCTTTCTTAACTATTTCTTTCCACTTCCCCAACATCGGCTTCATTTATAGTTCCCTTCACTTTCCACAAACACTCCCAGCTCTATTCCATCTTAATAAATTTGATCACATGCTACCTTCTATAAAACACTTGTACTTTCTCTAAACTCCCATAGCATTTTAAAGTTTCTATCACATTAACTTTTAACTATGTAAATTCACTTATGGTGTCTCGTATCTTATCTTGCTAATTTTAAGCTTTTTCAGATCTTTGTTAGATGTATTTATACACCTCAGTAAATTTTATTGTCTAAGTATTTAATAACACAAATAACTATATAACAAATTGTTATAAAAATAACAAATAACACAAATAACAAATAATATGCTTTTATTTTTACTCGTCAGAGGTCAAACCATGGTAGAGTTTATAGTATAGTGGATACAACACTGTGACAGGAACGGATCCACATATTATAGACCTCTGTCTGTCACAGACAACAAATGTGGGCTTAGTAAAATAATTTAAAACTCTATTTTCTGTTTTACCAAGATGGTAGCAATGATATGAAATATGCTTAGCTCACAAAAAACTGCTTGTAAGAATCACATAAAATATGACTTTGGAGAATTCAAATGCTATGAAGAAAAGTGACCTTAAATAATAATTGATTGGGAGAGAAGAAACATTTTAAAAAAGAGAATGTGGAGAAAGAAAAAAGAGAAGACAGAAAAGGAGGAGAGAGAAAGTTGAGAGGAAAGAAAAGACCAATGAGAAGAAAAAGTAAAATTATTTTCTCATGAAGTTACTATGTAACATTACCAAAAAAAATGCTGTAACTTCAATGGAATTTAATAGATTTAGTATTGTTTAGTCATTCAAGATGCCAAAGCATCTTAGGATGAGTATGTCCACATTTGTTTTTTTTTTTTAATTTAGCCAACTATGGGATACATTTACTCATGATACTAATTTTAAAAGCTAACAAACCTGGAAAACGTATACTTTAGTTTTGAAAGACTTTTCGTTTTGAAAGACAAAAACTTTTAGTTTTGAAAGACAAATTCAGTGTGATAGGCCATCCCCCAAAATTCTCACCCTCGATCATTCAATTAAACACTAGTTTGTTAAGAATTTTTGTAGATGACATTAAGGTGATGGCCTTCATGACTGGGAGAGTATCGTGGTTTATTCAGGTGAGCCCAATCTAATCAGAAAGAGTCCTTAAAGCAGAGAACTTTCTCCAGAGGGCGTCTGAGAGATGTGGTGGAAGACACAGAGAAGATATAGGACTCCAGGAGGAAGGGGACACTCGGAGTATGAGAGGGCCTAGACACACAGTTGCTGGCTCTCGGATGTAGGGGCCAATGTGCACAACTGGAAGGCTCTTGGAGATCACAGAAAGCACGGGGTGAAATGCAAACAGCCTCAAAAAAGCAAAGTCTGGTCCTTATCTGATATCCAGCACGGACACTGAGACCTCCATCTCAGAAGAGCAAAGAAGTAAATCCTGCCGATAACCTAAATGAGTCTGACAGAAAATTCCTTCCTAGAGCCTCTTATAGGAAGGCAGTCTTGTGGACATCTTGAGTTTAGCCCCAGGAGACCGTATACAGAATGATGAGATGATAAATGGGTGCTGTTTTAACCCACTAGACTTGTGATAATTTGCTAACACAGCAACAGAAAACTAATATGCTGATGAAACCAGCTTTCTGGGCTACAAGTAGAAGAAAAATAACTCTTAGACTCTCTAATATAAGGTTTTCTAGAATTCCTAAAACACATGTTCTAAATTATATAACAGAGTTCATCCATCAGTTCAAAAAAAGAAAACTTGATTTTATTCCAAAATAATACCCACATGATTTCTGTTCTACTCATTTATATGGGTGTTAACATCATTTTCTTCATTTTCTAGAAAGGTAAGCAATTGTTTGATACTCAAGTAACTACACTGGATCAAACGTAAGTATTTTACAAGATATCATATCTTATAAAATGTAAACAGATAATGTGAGGGAGCTCACTGCATTTGCATCTTAGAAAGCTACATGAGCCAAAGACCAGACACTTTAAA
This sequence comes from Martes martes, assembly GCF_963455335.1. Classification (NCBI taxonomy): domain Eukaryota; kingdom Metazoa; phylum Chordata; class Mammalia; order Carnivora; family Mustelidae; genus Martes; species Martes martes. The sequence goes on along the minus strand of NC_137903.1, from coordinate 21,693,242 downwards.
ATAGTCTGCCTGTTGGGTCAAAAAAGCATGAAGTTATTCTTGCATATCATAGAAAGGTCATTATATAGATGGAGATAAATTCTTCAATGTGAAAAACATGCCACTTGCCATGTGGCTGTTGAATTCATGATCCAATTGTAAAATCTATTGTGTGTGACCATGTGGATGTTTCTTTCCAGGTACTTATGTAAGACTGAAATATTTCTCTTCAGCATTCCATTTCCCTTCTGGTCTGTAAAGGTATTTTTATTTACACAATTATTCTTGCCTTTGCATCCTTGAAAACAAAACAAAAAATTAAGACAATGCCTGGGGTCCAAAGCCTTTGGATCAGCCTCCTAAACACAAAAGCATGACAAAATAGATTTACACCCACTTAGGTTTCAGGAGAGTTGAAGAGATGTAGGTCATGCACATTTTGACAAAATGATTTGATAAAACAATAATATTTACAGAATAGTCATATAGATTAATTTTTAAATGTTATGTTTTATTTTCTAAGGATGGTCAATTAAAAATTGAAACATTTTATACATCTAATGATTTCTAAATACATCCACTGCAGGCAGCCTGTGTTATTTCAAGTCCCTCCTACCAAGACTTGCCAAATACTAGCTTCAGAAGAAAAATCACTTACTGTAAAACTAATTCACCATGTGATTCCTATGGAAGAAACCTTCTCTTTCTTGTATGAAAAACATTTAATTTTCATTTACTTATGATTATAACAAATATTGAATTCCTTTATCTGGAGCATTTTTCTTTGTGTAGGGGTTGCAGCAAAGGACAAATCAGGTGAACTACATGGAGAGTGATTATAAAAATAAAATAAAAGTGAGTAAGCGAGGTGTTGGTGATAGGTGTTACTATTTTAGTTAGAGTGTTCAGAGAAGAAGGGTGTAGGCATAAGAATAAACTGAGAGAATGAGTCATGAAGATTTCTGTGGGTAAGAGTTTTAGCCACCAGAGACCCTGATATGGAAGTACAATTGGCTTGTTGGAAATATGACGAAGTAAACAATGTAAACTAGTGAAGAAGTTGAGCATCATGATAGAGGACATAGCCAGAATAAGATTACATAAGAACTTCTAACATCACAAGGATTTAGAACTCTACTACAATTTTTATTATAAAAAACCATGGTAAGTGATAAACCACTTGCATTTTAAAAGCATTACTTTGACCACCCAATGGTAAATAAATTGGTGTGAGAATGGCAACAGTGAGTCTAGTAGAGTGAACTTTGTAATAGTCCAAACAGTTAATGATGATGGCATGGAAAAGCATGAGAGCTATGGAAGTGATGAAAAACAAAAAGACTGGGGGAATGTTTTAAGGAAAGAATAGAAGCTGCTGGTGGATTAGATTTAAGGAATGAGATAAAGAAGAGATTCAAGATGGTCACTGAGGTGTTTTCCCAAGGGACCAGGTGAAGGTGGTACACTTGATTAAGATGGGGAGTAGTGAGGGACAATATTTCAACAAACTAGCCTTGGACCTGTTGTGGCTGAGATGCTTACTGGACAACAAAAGAAGATATCAAGTTCAAAATTGAATATATCAGTATGGACTTTGGGAAAAAAGCTCTGTCTTGAGATGTAAATTTAGGAGTCATTAACCTTCAAATTATATTCAAAGTATGAGGCTAGATGACTTACAGAATAGATTTGGACAGAAATGACATGAAGTCCAAGTTCTAAGTCATTAGACATGGTAATATTTAAAGCATAAGAAGAGATAATGACATCACTAAAAGTCCAGAAAGAAACCACTGGTGAGGTAGAAGAGGGGTTGGTGATCTCTCAGAACAAAGTGAAGAAAGGTCTCAAGAATGCAGAGTGATCAACTGGATATTTTTGAGGTGGAGTAGGTTGTGGACTGCAAGACAGAATTTTGGATTTGACCATACCTAAAGTCCTAATTTAAATAGATGTAAGAAAAGTGGAGAAAGGATACAAATACAGTGTGGAAGGAGTAAGGATAACTTTAACAAAGTGGTAGTTGAAGACAGACTATGGTGTTGTGCATGTCAAAGGAGCAGGAGCTTGCTCAGGAAGGGGGTGGTAACAATGGCCCTAGGCTGGCAATGAGCCACACGGGGAGTCTCTACAAACCTTAGTCTAAGTAATTTATGGGAAGGGAAGTTACTACTCAAAGAAGAACTTAGAATACAAGGAAATCTGAGTTTCTAGAGAGCACATTAGAAGTTTGAGAGGCTAGGAAAAGGTGTGAAATTAGGTCAGTTTATATGGCATGAATATGAGCATAAAAGTCCAGGATAAAACTCCTTTGACTTTTTGTGATGATTAAGGGAAACAAGGCATTATTTTGAGGCATTATCATCCAAGAAATGATTATTGTTTTAATGGATAATGAATTCCAATTCCAATTCCACTTGGGACTGGTTTCTTGGGCAATTTGTAGTGTTATGGTTGGAATTAGTAAGTGAGGAAAGATGAGGCATACGTTCTCCCCAGGATTATGGCTAGCTCTGATGAAAGTAATAGTGAAGCCAACTGAGGGTCTTTGACACAACTTTGTAGAAGGAGAATAATTACATAAAGTGTGTGTAGGTGAGTGTGTACATATGCACTTCTCTCTTTATTCAACAAATATATTTTGTATACTTTCCATACGCTAGGCTCTGTGTTAGATCCTGGAGATGTAACAATGAGCAAAGCTGACATACTTCCTTTAATCTTAGAGCTATTTGCCTTCATTATGGCCTAGATAGATTTCAAGATCAATCTGTAGGTTAAAATCCCTAAATAATAAGTTGTCTCTTAGAAATGCTACATTATTGGGGCGCCTGGGTGGCTTGGTGGGTTAAGTCTCTGCCTTTGGCCCAGGTCATGACCTCAGGGTCCTGGGATCAAGCCCCACATCGGGCTCTCTGCTCAGCAGGGAGCCTGCTTCCCCTTCTCTCCCTGCCTGCTGCTCTGCCTACTTGTGATCTCTCTCCCTCTGTTAAATAAATAAAATCTTAAAAAAAAAAAAAAAGCTACATTATTGACTTTGTTCTCATTTAAATTAATCTGAAAAAATAATAATACCCTAAATAACTGACAAATTTTTATCTATGGATACCAGTCTCCTACTGTAAAAGTGACTTGGGGCATCTGGGTGGCTCATTTGGTTAAGTGTCTGCCTTTGGCTCAGGTCATTATCTTGGGTCCCTGGGATCCAGTCCCAGGTCGGGTTCTCTGTTCAGTGGGGAGTCTGTTTTTCCTTATTCCTCTACTGCTCCCCGTTTGTGCTCTCTTGCATCCTCTCTAAAATAAATAAATAAAATCTTTAAAAATAAATTTAAAAAAATAAATAAATAAAAGCAACTTGATGGGGCACCTCGGTGGCCCAGTCAGTTGGCTTCTGACTCTTGGTTTCAGCTCAGGTCATGATCTCAGCATCATGAGATCGAACCCCAGGTCAGCTCTGTGCTCAGCATGGAGTTAGCCTGAGATTCTCTTCCTCTCCCTCTGTCCCTCCCCCGACTTGCATGTGCACTCTCTCTAAATTAAATTAAATTAAATTAAATACAAAAGTGACTTGATAGTTTAGTTTTCCACTAAATTTATGCACTTAACATAAATAGAGTCAATATCATAAAGTCTAATGTTAAGTTTCATGCTTATGATTCTCTTAGTACTACGTTTCATAATTGTCTATAAAATCTTTCTATATCAGAAACTCTGCTGGATGGTAAAAAAGAATGAAATTCTATTTAGAGATTTTGATTTATAAATAAAAAGACACTTACTCATTTGACTTTTCCTATAGCTCCTGGGAGAAAGCTTAATTCGACAGTTTAAAATATTCCCTCCAGGCATCTAATCCTTAACAAATTTACTTAAGAGATTTCCTATTTGACATAATAACCTTGCAAAGAGACAGGATTGCTTAATTTAGGCAGGTTTAATTGCCTTTATGACCACAGTTACGAAAAAAAAAAAAAAAGCATTCCAAAAATATTAAATATCTTATACCCTGGTTCTTTAGAAAAATAACAAAATGCTTCTATTAATTCTGAGATTACACCAGGCTTGCAAGGGTGGTTCAGAGTAGAATGAAGACCACTATTCACAATCCTTAATTATAAGAATTGATTCACACCCACAATAATATCAAAGGGAATATTTGTTTTTAAATAACTAAAATTTAGTTTTCTCTACAGACCTTCAAACATTTTCTATTATGAATCTATGAAATCATTGTTAAGAAAAAGTGAAACATGTAAAAATAAATAGAATAAAGCAAACCATTCATAATTTTGAATGTCATGAAATTTTTATAAATCAAAAAGAAAAATTAAAGGCAATTCAACACTTAAGATCTTTTTCCTAAAATGGCAAGGAACTGGCATCTTCAACATGTCAGACTTACATGGAAAGGATGCAGGAGACATTTGCAGTAAATTGGATGTGATCCGGACCACAATGACCTTAATTGAAATTGAAAAATTCACAGGAGACTGATTACAGAAGTGGGAAGTTAAAGATATGGAAATTACACTTGATAGACATGACACAATTTTAGCTAAGAATGAGAGCACTAAAGGCTATAAAAATGGAAAGTGATGGCCTGGAAAATAAGCAAGGAGCATGCAGCATCCAGGGCTTCTTTTTTCTAGAAATAGGATTTTTTTTTTTATTATTGTATGGAAAAATAATTACTATTGCCCTGATTTAACTCACTGAAAACCAATGTTGTATACTAACACAAACTGTAGAACTTTCAAAACACTTATAAAAGTGTTTTACCAATTAAAATTCATGTGAATTAAATTTTAAGAACTTTCTCTACTTTGAAAAGTTATATTGTTGAATACTAATGAAGGAGGAAAAGAAAAAAATTTAGTTCACAAGTTAGTGCTATTTGCATATCTTAGATGTTATACATTCTCAAAATATTTACGATTTGGAGGTGAGCTCCATTTCAGACTGTTAACTCCTTGAAGGTGATTGCAAAATCATATACAACTCTTTAACACCCACTCCCTAAACATCATTGACAATTCTTTCAAGTCTTATACCTTCTCCACTTGGCCTTTAAATGTATAACTGCTGACAGCTCAGAATTTCACTCAGAGCTCTTTTAAATTGATTCTTTTCCAAGATCATATCATCTTTTTTTCATGGACTTTGATGCTCTAACTTCTCTGCTAAGTTCAGGACTCTATGTACAATAGTCCATAATAGCCTACACTATCTCCACATGGAAGTCAGATAGATATCTCACAGTTGATACTTTCAAAAGAGAATTATATTATTCCTCAACTTCCAAACATGGTAGCCCCCCTTAATCCCCTTTTCAGTCTAAGGTATCATCATCCAAATACCTGGGATAAGAGACTATAATTCTATGATACTTTGATAAACTGATACTTTTTTCTCTTATATTCCATGTTCTGCTCATTAGCATGCCATACCAGCTCTACCTCCAAAACATTCTATAAAGTTCAAATTCTCCCCATCTCATTTTAGTTCAGTTGTCCTTGCAATACAATGTGGATCACTGACATGTGAATGGAAACACAATCAATTTATCACTAGGAAAATCAAAGTTTCTAACTAAAGACCTACAAACTGAACCTGTGATCAGTTTATTTCAAGCAGCATTTATTCAACAATTAAGGGCCAGGGTTTGTAGAAATAAAATAAATATGACGGGATCTAATTTTTTTATCAAGATTTATTGACTACATGAGAGCACTTTTGAAAACACAGTGCTTACAAATAAAACTCTTAAATCTTTGTAGTAACCTTTAAGGAACATGCTGTCACTACTCAAATTGTGTCGCAGATGGGGGAACTGAGTCTCAAAGGGATTGAGAAAATTGCCCAAGGACACCCAGCTGATAAATAGTAGAGCCAAGACTTGAACCTGAGCATTATGGCTTCACCACACTGGACAGTTCACCCCCGTACTGTGCTCTTATTCCCCCTGTAATGAACACATAAACCAGTGGGGAAACTATAAGAACAAGCAATTTCAGTATATAATGTGTTAAAATAAAGTTGTGGCTGCAGTGAAGTTTTTTAAGACTGGGTAATATCTTCTAATTTAAGACATGTTAAAAGACATTCATTGAAAAAGAAATGCCATAGAAAAGGAGCTAAGAGATGGAGAATAATAGCGTTTTTACTAGCATCAAATTTGACCTGGCAGAGGGCATGAGACTCATTTACTCATTTAAAACATTTCTTCAGTGCTTATGCAGGGCAAGCCTTGTTCCAAGCAGGGCAAATACAAGACACACTAACAGGGAGTTAGATTCTAGATGAAGGAAAAAGAAAATAATCAACTGGCAAATACATTCAGATGGTAAAGAATGATGAGAAGAAATCAGGATGGGATGGAGAGAGATAAGCATGTGGGAAGGACACGATGGTAAGGAGAGAACTGCAAAGGCCACAAGGCAGGGATGAGACTGGCTGGCTCTGGGATGGTGATGAATGTCACTGTGCTTGAACACAGAAATGTGTAAGAGAAAATCTGAGAGTAGGCAGGGTCCATATAATACAGTCTTAAAGGCCATGGTGAGAACTTTTCAGTTGCTTCTAGATGTAGTAAACCGCAGGATTAGAAGAGAATTACTCATTTTGCAAAACCTGTTTCAGTTCTATATCCACTATGGGTTCACTGTGGTCCTGCACTACACGTCTTCTTTACTCTGAGATCCAGACTGAAGGAACAAGCTCTGTCCAGGGCATCGTCTTTCCGGCTGCCAAGGAAAAACAGCAATGGTACCCCTACATGGCGTCTTTAAAAGCTTCCTCTCAAAGGTGACACACACCACCCTTATTCACATCTGAAGAGCCAAAGCAAGTACATGGCAATGTCTAAAGAGGGAGGTAAGGAAGTACCTATAATCTTTTAGAGGTAGGCACTATGAATGATTAACAATTTACTACATTCACAGCTGCTGTGAAAAAAATTGGGGGCTAAAAATAAAGATTTTGAGTGGAAAGCAGTGAGAGCCCAGTTACAAGGAGGACTGGCACAAGATGACTGTGACCTGACTGGGAGTGATGGTGGAGGACATGGAGATAAGTGGACAGATTTGGGGTATGCTGTGATGGTCAAGTGGATAGGATTTAATGGTGGACTGGATGAGGATGGGATGCTGAGGGAGAGAGATAAATGAAAGTTGATTCCTATGCTCTAAACAGAAGAAGCTGCAGAGGTTCTTGGCTTTTGATACTTAGCACCATCCAAGCATGTTGAAAACTTTTCATCCAAATATGGCTACTTCTGACATTTTGTCAACAATGCCATAACTTAATGCCTTCCCCATTTCCAGCAATAACAAGTTCCACAATATCAAAGGAAGTCAGGCCTTTCATAATAATTAGGAAAAATAAATATTTTAAGAGAAAAGAACAGGCAGAGCTTGCCATGATTTATTTCTGCTTAATTAATAAGGAAATAAAGGACTGTAACAGTACCAAAAGCACATTAAAATGCTACTTTTACAGTGTAAGTGTATAATATAAGCTTATGTTGAAAGGCGAGGGGACACGAAAAAGCAAGTACAGCAGAGACAGAAGAAAAAAATTCAGTGTTAAACAGCAGACGAGAAGGAGTTCATGGAAAACAATTACTTGTAATGTGAAACCAATTCCTTTACTTTATTTCTCAACATAGAATATAGACAGAGTATTTTCTTTACCAAAAATCACAACACCTCATGCAACCCTATACAACTGTTAAAACTGGTATCCTTTTTGCCACAAAAGGAAATAATATTTAAATCATCATTGTCCAGAATAAACATCTTAGATAAAATCACTTTCTACTGCAACAAGAAACTTACCTCTTCTCCGAAAAGAATTAACTTTTCAAGTAAAAAGTAACAGAAAAAAATGAACCAACTACCCAATCATCCCACTGGAGAAACTGATTAACCTAAGAAAGAAGCAAAGACTCTTTCTGGTAATTCACAAAGACTTAATATAGACACACTTAAGCTATTGCCCTAACACACATCCCATACCCAACTCACATGAATCAGCTTAGAATATGTCACAGTTACCTCCTTTACCCTCTTTGAACTTCTTCCCCTCACTCATGACCCCATACTCCTGCAAAGAATATTTTGTCTGGCGGGGTGGTAGGGGCAGGGCATGTAACTTTTACTAAGCTTATTACAAAGTAAAGTGAATAGCTGTCCCACAAATTTAACAACTTTGTAACTGTGAGAAATTTTAAAGAGTGTGGTATATTTCATGATTCATTTGTTTTGCCCTTAGGGAACTTACCAATTCTCTTATGAATTAATTTTGTGTCAGAAATAGAGATAAGATTAAAATAGACTTAATTTAGGTCATAAAAGCTACTCCTAAATATGATGCATTTTAAATAAAAATTTAATACTAAAATTAGTAGGACTTTTCTTTTGATGTGTTCATAATCAAAATCTAGGAGTAACAGAGTAAGAATAGTCCATCAAGTTAATACTAAATCTCATACAACTGACAGAATAATTCATACAAGTGATGATTTTGAGGCTAGTTATAAATGTGATAAAATAAATAGAACATTATCCTTCCAGGTTCTAGTAAGAGTTCTAATTTCAGGATGCAAGCTAAAAGTTTTTAAAATAAAAATAAATCATGTTATGTGCAGAATAAAAAGAAAACAAGATAAATTAATATGTACCACTACTGGAGGATACACAGTGAGGGGGGAAAAAAAAATTCAATGTAAATCCTTTGCAAAATTAGACTTAAGTTAATGGACATGTAAAAAAAGGGCCCATCTAAGTAAAAAATCAATATGCTGAATTAAGCTGTTCCTTCCAGCCTGTTATAACTAAAAAAGTCAAGTATCTCCCTCAGTTGAAATGCCTCAATTTAACATCAGCTGAAGAGAAGTTTATATATGGAAAACAGAATCAACTGAGAAAAAAAAATGCTCTAGAATGAAATAAATAGTAAATGTTAGTAGACACAGTTACAGATAAAAAGACATAAAAGCAAATGCAGAGATACAGAGATAGATATATGTTTAGTCAACAAATATTGAGTTTAAACAAACAGTTTAATAGTAACTTCTTTTTTAAAAATGGCGACATGGGCACCTGGGTGGCTCAGTCAGTTAAGTGTCTGCTTTCAGCCCAGGTCACGATTCTGGGGTCCCGGGACGCAGTCCCATATTGGGCTCCTTGCTCAATGGGGAGCCTGCTTCTTCCTCTCACTCTGCTCCTCCCTGCCCTGCTCAGTTGTACTCTCTCTCTCAAATGAATAAATAAAATATTTAAAATTAAAATTAAAATTTAAAAAAGGCAATGGAGTCATGACGAGCAGAGTCTACTCAGCTTGCTGGTTACCAAGTCATTTAGTATTTTTTTTCCTTCAATATTCTCTATTTTTCATTCTTTAAATTAGTATCTCCAAAGGGTAGACACTACTAAAACTTAAATCTGGCCATTTTACTGTTCATCAGCACTTCTGGTGTTTACATCAGTTATGTAAACTGATGATTACAGGGAGTTTCTCCATCACCTTCAGAGATTTTCTCTCTCCCTCTCTATCTGCTCTTCTCCCTGCTCACAGGTGTGCAGTCTTTCTCTTAAAAAAAAAAAAAAAAAATCCATCTAAGTCTTGAAGATGTAATCTTTCCAATTCATAGACTCTTCATTCCTTTCCTACAACTGAGTCATGCTTACTCTAACTTAAGAATATCCTCCTTTAACCATATCTCCCTTTCCCTACTTCTGCACTAACTCCTCAAAATTGTAGATTCCATGTGATAAATATATTTCCTTGTTACCAATGTAGTTCATTTTAATGTTGAACTTCATCTATGGAATTAATTTTTATCGTGTTCTACAATAAAGTAGGACATATTTACTGTCTGATACATGAGAAACCTGAGCCTCGAGACATCTGTGGACTCTACAGCCACATGAACAAGGGAGTATGTGACAAATCCAAGCGAGGTTGGCTATAGCTCCTAATTTTTGTGTAAACTGTTCAATTATTTATCTGAAGTTTTCAGATTAGTGGCTATTTCAAGAAGTTTATATACTATTTCCTCTGAAATAGCAATCATAAAATATAAACACAAAAACCTGAGGAAAAAACTTAAAGCTACTTTTTCAGTCATTTCTTTCACTGGCAAACTTTTAAACTGATAATGCACACCAGCTCACCCCATTCCTCCCAGCCCGTTCCCTCATCCGCTGTAACCAGACTCTCGGTGGTTGACTCTAACAGTGGTGACAAAGGCTCCAGTGAATTCTTACTTTAACGCATTTAGCGTTTTTGAAAATTTCTCCTCATTTTGTTTCTACAAGACTGGACAGCTGCACTATACTAATCTTCCTTCCATATCATCACATACCTCCTCTCCCACTCCATTTGTCCCCTGCACACCTTCAAAAGGTACATACTTTGAGGCTGTCTTCAGCACTCTATGTCTTGAGCTATATTTCTTTTTTCAGAGATCGTAAAAACTTTGCAGCGTCTCTTCATCTCTATTCATGAGACATATTAATGCCTACAAACATACATACCCATAGACTGATGCCTCCTCTCACATGTGTGAACGTGCGTATATGTGTACATACATGTTCTCACATATGCATGTGGATATGCCATTTGTGTCATTCATGTGTAGGCAGGATATGTGTGAAACCAGAATGTACACATCTCTCCTGAGCCCAATTATCTTAACGATCTTCTCTATATATTTACCTCAGTGATTTATCATGTCAATATTATGTATTAAAAATGAAATCCATTATAATTTTTCTCTCATGGAACTGCCTTATCTCTGTCATCTTTTGCTTGCATTTAGCTCATCGCTCATCTTTTTCTTCCACAATCCAACCACTGACTTTGTAACATCACTTCTTGGTTTTTTTTTAATTATATCTTAATCTAGATTTTTATAAACCTATGACAGCTATATTTATAATTTCTAACAATACTTGTCTATAGTCTTCTGAATGGGTATTTGTCCCTATTCCTCATAAAATAAAATATTTAGGGCACTCTGAAATAAGTATTAAAAATAAAACAAATGTTAAGTAAACAAATGGAATTTATAAGTGTTATTCATCTAGCTACTCAAAATTCAAGCTTCTGTATATTCTTCACCTTTGTCATAGAAGCTGAAGTAGTGGGACAATTTTTTTTTTTGTTTTTTTGTTTTTTTGTTTTTTTCTCCTACTGGGTTCTGTCATCTGCTTTCTAAGGCAGTGGTAATATCCCCTTCTCCATTGCCTGAGTTGCGGACATAAAATGAGGGCTTTCAAAATCTTACAAGCACTTCTGCAATACCTAAAATATAGATGTAACTATATCTTGGATACTTGGATATTTTGAAATTAACTGCTCAGATATTATAAACTTGATAGAGGAAAAAAAGGAACAAAAAATAAGACATTATACTGGCATGGAAAATGCTTCTCTAAGGATCTGCCTTTTTCCCTCCTTCGCTTCTCTAACTTATAAAAAGCCACTCATCTTGACTGGAAAATGCTTTATATTAATTTCTGGGTTATGATTATATTATCCATGACTAACATATTCACCTTGTTGATTTGGGAATGGCCCATCTACAAATATATCACAACATCCATTTTGACTGATATTCAGAATCATGTCAAAGTGGAAACAGACACATATTGCTCATCTCAAAGCTCTAATTTCTTATGTTAGACAAAATCAAACTTAATATGCTGTAGACTTTTCAGAAAAGCAAAATGATAATATGATAAGTAAGTAACTATGGTAAATATGATCAATTACTGGGAAGTCTCATATTTCATTTAGACTGCCACACAATTATGACTGCTGTACTGACTAAAAATGAACATATTGAAAATAGAAGCAAAATGCAGATATCTCCTTAAAGATGGTACTCATTATAACTGGATAGTAAAAGTAAAATCAGAATTGGATGGAAAAATTCAGTCAGTATGAACCAATCTGCCTTAGGAGAGGTAAATCTCTCATCTTTTCATTTCATTTTTTTAATTGTTTCCTCCATATTAACCTGAATTTTAAAAGTCACAAGAAATATCCAACTTTAATTATTATGATTATTGGATGCTCTTCCACCCTCTAAATCTCTTTTTTCCTCTCATCTTGTGTTTTTTATTTTCCTTTCATCACATATATCATCAGAGTACAGAATGTACAATCTATAATAAAGCTGTCAGTGTCCAAGCAACACGGGGAAGATTCTGGAAGAAACCGTAAAATATTCAATTCCTTCTTTCATATAGGTTAAAAAAACTGAGGTAAATTCATCTTTAAAGATGCACCGTGTTTCCTTGGAATCATCACTCGACCTCAACTCCATGGATAAAAAGAAGCTATTTCAGCAATTACTGAATGAAATATCAAAAATTATACATCAAAATTTATCTGTATGGTAGCAAAAATACTGATTGAGTGTGGCAAATGATATAAATGTTTATCTAAAACAGCTACCTGTTCCATAGCTATATACCTCAAGGAATACTAATTTAAATGTTTTAAAGAAGACTATTGTTATAAACTCGAAACTTAGATGACTATATAAGACTTATTTTACATGTACAATAATATTTCACATTTTCTTGTACCCCTATATGATTTTGTAGAACTTGCAGTGTTATTACAAAATGGGTAAACGTTAATTGAGAAAAAATAATTATAATTGAATGTAGATTGCAAGAAATGAAGGCTAAAAGGTAATGATGTTCAGTATATAAACAGATACCAACAGGAGATGTTTACTTAATTTTATCTAGGCAATATTGCTCAAAATTAAAATTTTAATGAATGTAATTACTAGTGCACAAGCAAAAGAATATTAAATACAGATATAATTTTTCATTAAAGGTTTTAAATCCATTTCTTTTCTATCCTGCCGCATAGTCAAGAAAAACATCAACTCATATATTATTGTTATTAAAATAATTATTATCTCTTTTTACGTAGTTAACAATTTAATCTATATGCATGAAATATTACAGAATAATTAAAGAAGCAAGTTATAAATGTTCCAATGTGCTAAATACCAGCTATACTGAAGAAATTTAATAACAATTCATTGCCTACTTACTATTCTATTATAAATGGAAAACGAAGTTGCTTATAAAAAATTGAGATCCCATTTTCATCTACTACAAAGCCATGAATTTCCACATTTAAAATAAAATCTATTAATAAAATAGGACGTCAGCAGTTATTCAACATCAAAAGCAAAAGATATTTCAAATTATTTGTACTTGTCATTCTTGACCCATTTTAGAAATCATACATAGGGCATAAAAACTTTTAAAAAGGATTGTCTACAAATAAAAGAATATAAACCTGAAATGTATGAAAACAAATATTTTCATATGATATATGGAAACAACAGAACAAAAGAGAAATTAATTATTCATTGGTACTCAAAGGCATTTAATCATAGAATAGAACATAATTTCTTATAGAGTTGAAACAACTTATAGAATGGAAACTCTTACACTGCACACTTAGATATGGCTTTATGACTTGTATCTATCATACAGTTTCTAGTTGTATTTCAATGTCTACAGGCAGAACTATTGCCTCAAGACTTTCTGAAATCCATCTGCAAACTCTTCTCATGTAGCTTTATTTATTTATTTTAAGATTTTATTTATTTGACAGAGAGAGAAAGACAGCGAGAGCAGGAACACAAGCACCAGGAATGGGAAAGGGAGAAGCAGGCTTCCCGCCTAGCAGGAAGCCTGATGTGGGGCTCGATGCCAGGACTCTGGGATCATGATCTGGGCTGAAGGCACATGCTTAACAACTGAGCCCCTCAGGTGCCCTCATGTATCTTTATTTTTTAAAATATCTTATCTCCTAACTTACTGCTATTCAATCTTTAGAAACTTTTAATAATGTAGATTCCCAGGCCTTAACTATAAAGTCAAAACACCTGGAAACAATGATATGACAAAGGAATCCATTTCCCTTTTACAGGAATCTGAATGTCCTAAAACTCCATGCACTAGAGATCAGGAGGCAAACTGAAAACCAGGTAAGAAAGCAATTAAATTTTAGTCAGTTGTTTAGGTATATCATCAACATGACCTGTATTACCTTGCTATAACATGTAATCAATTAATAGCAAACCTTTGTTTTGTAATATTGAAAACAGTTTTATAAATATTTTATGAAAGAAAAATTTTTATTAATAGTAATATTAGTTACTAATTAATAATATTGGTACTAATATTATTAAGTCAGATACAACATTTGCTTTCCAAATTATGCTTAAATAACATCTTTTAAAATTATAATGAGGTATGAGGCAGTGCTTCATGATATTAAATCTTTATCCTTTATTAATGGTGGTAGCAAACATTCACCCAATACTTATATATTCACCATTGTCCAGAAGTCCTACAAATAATAACTCTTTTAACCCTTGTAAGACTTATTGATGTTATTATTTTACAAATAAGGAAGGCACATAAAAGAAAGTATTCTGTCCAACATCACATAACTAGTATATGACAAAGATTCTAACTCGAGTAGTCTCCAGAACCATACTCTTAAGTTAATTATACTACCATGTTTTTATACATGGTATTATTTTCTTGGTGTTTTAGAGTGTTTAACTTCAGATCAAGTGGATTAGTGTATATAAAAATATCTGCTACCTAGCAGGCAGTAAGTCAAAAAAATGTTTTTTTCCCCTTTCTGTCCTGGGCTGCACATTCACCTTCTCGGTAGGATGCAACTTTCTGTTTTCATCTTCAATGCTCTCTCTCATCACAAACCATGTATGGTAGCTTTTCCATAGGTGGCTTCAATCCAACCCTTATCCCTAAATAAGTATAACAGTAAAGTGCATTCACTTCCTGCTGGTAACTTGGCTCCAAATCAGTTTCCTTTCATACAAAGACGAATCACAGGCAAAGATTTCTAACAAGCCGTCTTCATCGCCAATTAATCAAACTGAGGCATAATTTTTCCCTCCACTTTATAAGTAGCAGATGTAAATTTAAAGGAAAAGCAAATCCCTTTTTACCACTTTTTCCAAAAATTAAAAATAGTATAGGCAAGCCAGATAGTGGAAAACTTGATAAAAACCCCAGGATTAAAACTAGATGTCTCATTTTCAACAGAACAAGATAGCTGGCTCTTTGTGATATTTTAAAATTTACAAGACAGTGATGGAGAATGAATGACAAAATGGGTAGTAGGCTACTGGGGATTATACACTGAAGTTACCCAGTCCTTAGGATGTAGAAGTGTACCAGGGATGGGTACTTTGGCTGGATAAAATATGATATTTCATGGAACATTTTCCCTAGCACATGCTAAGTAAGTTACCAGTAACACTGAACATTTTTCACGTTTGGATATTAAGGAGGGAAAGGATTGCGTAGAGCACTGGGCGTTATATGCAAACAATGAATCATGGAACACACATCAAAAACTAATGGTGGGGGCACCTGGGTGGCTCAGTTGGTTAAGCGGCTGCCTTCAGCTCAGGTCATGATCCCGGGGTCCTGGGATCGAGCCCCTTGTTGGGCTCTCTGCTCGGCTCTCTGCCTCCTCTCTGCCTACTTGTGATCTCTGTCTGTCAAATAAATAAATAAAATCTTAAAAAAAAAAAAAAAAACCAATGATGTACTGTATGGTGACTAACATAACATAATAAAAAAATTTATTTGCACAAAGGCAACTGTCTTTATTAAATATAAAATTTGAGATTGATTATGAAGATTTACGAAGCATCTTTTCCAGTATTTAAAACATCAAGGATTTGCTAATTTATTGTCCTCCTTCTCTGCAATAACCACTCTCTTTTCAGGGGTAATCAATTAGCATATCTGTATTTCTTTTCAATAGACTCCGACTGTCCATGCTTGGAGATCCTTTCTGATAGCAAGTGATCTCTCTGGATCCTTCAGCATCTTGGTCCCTCAATAACCACCGCTTTTTATTTTTAAACCTTCCGTTTCAGCAATTACACAGCACTAAAGTTAATGGCTTGCAAAACTCTTGAATACCATTAAAAGAAGGAGTCTGCACATTTATCTTTTAACTTTGTGTCTGTTCTACTTTCCATTCTTCTTTAAACATTTGTTCTTCTGTAAAGGCTCAGTAGGGAACTGTTCCCCACAGACTCAATCAAGTGTTCACTTTCACTGAGCTTTCTAGCAGCAGATTTAATACATTTATTTGGACAAAATTAGGTCTTTGGAATACAGGGCAAGCTCTCAATTTATCTAATGACAAAACAAAACCCAACCAAAAAGATAAAATAGACCCTTGTATTACCAACCTTACAAATATAACATCTGTCAGATATTTCTTAATAAATTAGTTTTAAAGAATCAAATGTTACAACTCCATAAACAAGAAGGAAACTCCAATATATCCCCTTCATATAAAAAAAAAAAATGAAAATGCCCTTACAGTTTTTGTATCTCTGCTCTTTTTATTGTTTATTTTAAACTTAAATTAAAAGAAAACAAATGTTCTGGGGGTGCCATGATGGCTTAGTCACTTAAGCATCTATCTCTTGATCTCAGCTCAGGTCTTGATCTCAGGGTTGTAAATTCAAGCCCAGGTCTTGATCTCAGGGTTGTAAATTCAAGCCCTATGTGGGACTCCACACTTGGTGTGGAGCCAACTTTAAAAAACAAAAGAAAGAAAGACAGACAGACAGAAAGGAAGAAAACAAATGTTCTGTATTAAAATATTTAAAGTAATGAGCTTACTTAAATTTTTAATGATAACATGTATCTAAAAGTCATTCAAAAACCTAACCAAAGAGGTAAAGGATCTGTACTCGAGGAACTACAGAACACTCATGAAAGAAATTGAAGAAGACACAAAAAGATGGAAGACTATTCCATGCTCATGGATCAGAAAAATAAACATTGTTAAAATGTCTATACTGCCTAGAGCAATCTATACTTTCATTGCCATTCCAATCAAAATTCCACCGGCAATTTTCAAAGAGCTGGAACAAACAATCCTAAAATTTAAATGGAATCAGAAGAGACCCCGAATTGCTTAGGATATGTTGAAAAAGAAAAACAAAACTGGGGGCATCATGTTGTCTGATTTCAAGCTTTACTACAAAGCTGTGATCACCAAGACAGCAGGGTACTGGCATGAAAACAGACACAGAGACCAGTGGAACAGAGTAGAGAGTCCAGATATGGACCCTCAACTCTATGGTCAAATCATCTTCAACAAAGCAGGAAAAAATATACAATGGAAAAAAGTCTCTTCAATAAATGGTGCTGGGAAAATTGGACAGATATATGTAGAAGAATGAAACTCGACCATTCTCTTATAGAATATACAAAGATAAACTCGAAATGGATAAAAGACCTCAACTGAGGCAGGAATCCATCAGAATCCTAGAAGAGAACATAGGCAGTAACCTCTTTGACATCAGCCACAGAAACTTCTTTCAAGATATGTCTCCAAAGGCAAAGGAAACAAAAGCAAAAATGAATTTTTGGGACTTCATCAAGATAAAAAGTTTCTGCACAAATGAAGACATAAAAATGGCTAACAGACACATGAAAAAATGTTCATCATCACTAGCCATCAGGGAGATTCAAATCAAATTGAGATTGAGAAACCACATTGAGATGCCACCTTACACCAGTTAGAATGGCCAAAATTAACAAGACAGTAAATAACGTGTGTTAGAGAGGATGTGGAGAAAGGGGAACCCTCTTACACTGCTGTTGGTGGAAATGCAAGTTGGTACAGCCACTTTGGAAAACACTGTGGAGATTCCTTTAGAAATTAAAAATAGAGCTTCCCTATGACCCTGCAATTGCACTACTGGGTATTTACCCCAAAGATACAGAAGTAGTGAAAAAAAGGGCCACCTGTACCCCAATGTTCATAGCAGCAATGGCCACAGTCACCAAACAGTGGAAAGAACCAAGATGCCCTTCAACGGACGAATGGATAAGGAAGATGTGGTCCATATACACTATGGAGTGTTATGCCTCTATCAGAAAGGATGAATACCCAGCTTTTGTATCAACATGGATAGGACTAGAAGAGATTCTGCTCAGTAAAATAAGTCAAGCAGAGAGAGTCGATTATCATATGGTTTCGCATATTTGTGGAGCATAAGAAATAACACAGAGGACATGGGGAGATGGAGAGGAGAAGGGAGTTGGGGGGAAATTGGAGGGGGAGATGAAACATGAGAGACTGTGGACTCTGAGAAACAAACTGAGGGGTGTGAAGGGGCAGGGGGTGGGAGGTTGGGTGAGCCTGGTGGTGGGTATTATGGAGGGCACTTATTCCATGGAACACTGGATTTGGTACATAAACAATGAATTCTGGAACACTGAAAGGAAATTAAAAAAATAAATTAAAAAAAAAAGAACAAATGAATATGTTAAGATCCAAATGCAGAATCTGACCCACCAGACTCAGTAGAATTTACTTAAATAATAAACAAACAGGTATTTTATATTCTAAAATACTTTACTTGATCTAAAAAGATACCATATTGTATTTTTACCTTAGTGCATTATAGTTTTTCTTATTCACTTTATTGTTTAAAGTATAAAGAGAATTTTCTCTGGATGTGATGAGAAATTCTGCTAGTTTACAGATAGGCTAGTGTCTGTACATGTCCTATAACATTTGTTTATTCATTCATTTAACCAATTATGTATGAATTTTGTATGGTACAGTAAATTAGATATTATTTGTCCTCAGTGTTTATTCTATCTTATCCTTCAAGTAAACTGTAGATCATAATTTTGAAGTTTCAAAAAAAATTAAAAGTCATTCAAAATCAAGAAAAGGGGGTATTTCTTATGCCAGATAAATATCAAGGTCATACAAAAAAGTTTTTTTCATAATGTATCAGCACTACTGATAATCAACCAACAATGGATGAAGTATTACACAGAAAGTTTTCAAAGTTTCAATTACTGATACTTGAAGGAATGGGTGTAAACCATACCATATCCAAACACATATATGACTGTATAGGTAATTCCTCAAATTGTAAAAGGAAACATATTGGAGTCAGATATAAGAAATATATGATATTGGATATCAGATATCAAACAAACATATTGGAATCAGATATAAGAAATAAGTACACCACCACAGAATCTTAATTAGCAGACTAGAAAAGATGGTACACTATAGTTTATGTAACTATAAATAGATCTGGTTAGTGTCATTGAAATTTATGGCAATATAGTATTAAAGTGCCTTATCAGAGGTTTCAAATGGATCCAACGCTCAGTTAAATAAGAATTTTTAAAACTAAACATCATGGGGCGCCTGGGTGGCTCAGTGGGTTAAAGCCTCTGCCTTCAGCTCGGGTCGTGATCCCAGGGTCCTGGGATGGAGCCCCACATCTCTCTGCTCAGCGGGGAGCCTGCTTCCCCCTCTCTCTGCCTCTCTGGCTACTTGTGATCTCTCTCTCTTTCAAATAAATAAATAAAATCTTAAAAAAAAATCGTGTTCTTTTCCTTAATATCGTCTCCTGAATATTGAATGCATAATTAATGAAAAAATTCAAAAGCAGTAACGTGCAGTACTAAGAATGAACTGTAGGAAACTATTCATCTTATCAGTCTTGATATAAAATCACTTGGGAGAGGAAAAGGCTAATTCAAAGTTCTGTTTGTACTATCAAATGATCTGATCACTTTAAAGAAATGAGGAGGGGGTGGATATGGATCAAGGGAAAAGAGAACATATAATAAATCTCACAAGTCATTCATCAAAGGATTTGATTCCAACATTATTGCTTTATTAAACTCTATCTTCTCCATACTTCTAAATAGAAAACAAATATGAGATAATATCTGACCCTGAGATTTCATCATAAATCTCACTAAAAATGTCATCTAAGAGTTTGGAGCTTGATGTAATTTCACTTATTACTTCTCATTTGGATTCCTTGCTAAAAATTTATTTCAACAGTATGTTATTTTAGCAATATGTTTCACCATCTAATAACTAAAATATGCTAAAATATGCTAATGGTAGATGTAATAATTTAAATCATAAAAATTAGCAATGAAATTAAAACTACTCCCATTATTCATAAAGAAAGATAAGTTTTAAGTCAGTTATCATCACACTATGCATAGGAATATGTCAATGGCACAGTTGTAAGTATGAGATCTTCAACTGTCCTAGCAAGTTACTTCTCTTTGTCATAACTAAAAATTCTCGATAGCAGAGACAGAGCTCAGGTCTGTAATAGTATTCAAAATCTCTGTTCATACTACCCAAATGCAGACAGTTGGCATCATATAGGAAATACCACATACTTTTAAGTGTGTTAGATTCATTTTGTTGTACCACACTTTAATTTACACTAAAATGTATGATCTCAGACACACAATCTATGTGAATCAAATAAAGGGTAGCAAGTCAGATCAGACATATCTTTCCAAAAGTATATTTAAGTGCTGCAGTTAGTTGCAGGATAAGCCTCTGCTTTAAAACAAACCAAAATACATTATTTTCTTGACTGCTAGGGACAACAGATTCTTTTTCTAGAGTTCATGAAATGCTACTAAAGGATACAAGGCCAAGGCCAAGGCCAAGCAGAGGGTAACTAGGGTTCTCCTTTATCTTCTATAGCACATTTTGAGTAAGATTTTGTTTAGGATAGACAAAAGGCTTCTGTTACTTGGACGAAATTTGAAATTTTCTGTATTATATCTCAACTTGTATCATTGCCTTTGCAACGAGCTGAGGGAAGACAGAAATGAAGACTGGCCAACAAGAACAAAAATCTAACCTAAATACTGGGAATATATAAAAAGTTAAGGAATATACAATGACTCAATTTCATGAATAAATAGGAGATTTCAGTTATCATTTCCTCATCATGTAATCTCACTCTTACTTCTACCATAATCCAAGTTGTCTCATTAGAATATGAGAATAGTTAATACTACATCTACCTACTAAGAGGTCATTCATTGTTCCTACCAATGAGAAGACATTGGTACTCTACATCTATTAAATCCATCTTTAGCAGTATCTGTCAAATTTGGATCAAGAAAAAGCCCATTCATGACATGATATCAACACTGGTATCTGTTAATATTTAATAGGTATCATTGTGACAAGACCTTGATTAATTTTCCAACATAAAATAACTTTTTTTTTTCAATTTAACACATCTCTTCTCTTCCAAAATAAAATAACTGCATATCTTATTTCTATCATGAGCTACGTAGGAAGGAAGTGCCACTGTACTCTGTGTTCTACTAAATCACAATATTGCACTCTAAGAACTGTCAACATTATTTTAATCTTCCCCAGTGAAAAATACTTGAAAATGTTCATACTCTTATAAAACAGTTAGGCATATATTCTAAAATATGCCATTAGTTTGTGGTAAATATGAATCTTAAACAATAAAGTTATATTTTTCACCTGAAGAATTGCTTTTGAAACTGAAAACTGATACCATATGCCATATGCGTTGGATTTCTGTAGCAAATGCTTTGTGGGAATGAAAATTATTTTTACCTTGAATGATTCTGAACTTCATACAGAACAGAATAAGCAAGTTATAAAGAAAGCAAACTAAACATCTAACTAACTAAGTTCACTACAGATCACAGAGACTTCTCAGGATTATAGGCATTAGTGCTGCCAGAATGGAGATATTCCAACTTGGGCAATGGTGTTCAGCCCACCTAAATTCACCAGGTGGTTTAACTATGTGGTCTTCTTTTGCTGTCCTATTTTGTTGTGATTTTATACACTACAAACAACTGCTGAATTTACTGAGAGGAAAAGTAATCAGTGTATCAAATATTATAGAATCATTGCAAAGAAAAGAAGAGGCTTTCAGCACACATTTAAAATAATCACAGTTCTATCTCAAAGAGAGTTTTAAATAAACTTATTTCAGATGTCAAAAATCATGAAAAGCATATGGAGTAATATATATTTTTTAATTTTCATCTTTAACACCATGTCTTCTCTCAAATATTGTACAGACTGTTAAGATTAAGGAGAAAATTAATTTAAAAAATCAGTAAAATATTAAAAGAAGCAAAGTTACAAATAAAAGTATAATTTAACACCAGTAAATAAGAGACTTTTAAAATAAGTAATTCTGTATGTTTTATAGTTAAATTAACTTTAATAATAGAAATTTAATCAACAAATCCAACACAGTAACTTAAAAAGTAAAAATGCACTAGCAGATTGAATTTAATAATAAGGTCATTAAAGAATATTCTCTCTCTCCACAGTGTCTAACCTTTGTCCCCTATACACACAAACACACTAACATCCATCAAAAATGACCAGGACCAGATAGACTTAATATTATACTAGATCAGGCTTGAAAAAAAATATAGCACTTCCATCATTACATTCTCCAATATTTTAGAAAATGATTAGAAGTTACCATAAATTATTTTACTAACAAAACTTCATAAAGTTGATGTAAACGTAAAAACAAAACTTCCAACTAAATCTTTATAAACACAAAATAATACCCTGAGTGTACCAATGCATTAAAAAATGAAAAAAATAAATACATACATACATACATAAATTCATGAAAGAAAGAAAACCTGGCCAATCGAGGACTAGAGGGGAAACAAAATTATTTCTCTCTCAGATGTTTAGGACTCCATGTATGTCTTCCTATATTTAAGGCAGTGGTGAAAAGTTTAAACGAAACTCTATGGTAGAGTGAGGAGGTTTTAATTTGTTGGATTTACTATAGAGTGACCCTCCTGAGCCAATCCAATGAAGGAACACTGAACTATAGTGTATTTATATTGTTTCTCTGGGGCTAAATTTCCCAGAAGGAAAAAAAAAAAATCTATCAATTTCCTGCGTGGACATTACCATGACTATGGAAACCTAATGGTGAAGGAGGAATAAGTGATCCACTATGCAGTACATAGAATTGATTTGATTTTCTCTTCACATATGGTATCCCTACCTGGTGTTCACCAGCTCAAATTCAATTTGCATCAGCTTTTCAAGAAAATAAACCTCTAGTCTTTTGCTAGCACTTTGTGTGCATGTGTGTGTGTGTTGGGGGCGGGGGGATAATACCAGTGATCTAGCAACTTACGAAACAAAGCTTCAATTGATATATTCCTGTTTACATACCCACATTCACCCCTCATTTTCAGAGGGATCTTGGGTTATTACTCCCAATTATCTAGTGGGTTTTAAGAGCAATCCTGTTAGGGTTCTTGCACTGCTAGCTTTATTTCATATTCTCCAGTCATCCCTGTCAGTTACAATATAAGCTTCAGAATTGCAATACCCAAGATTTTTTTGCTTTTTTTTTTCTTCTTCAATGTCTTTCATCTTTGTGGATTTGATTGTTTTTAAAAATCTGTTCAATGTTATTTTAGTGGTGTTTGCAAAGAGTACAGAGTTTAACCTCTTTAGAAAACCTCTCTTTACATTATGTTTTGTTCTTAATATGGCAATTACATGGAAGTATCTTGAGAATCTGATGGTATTGACCAAATTCAGTGTATTCTAAAGCAATATGAAAGTGTTTGTCTATTAGTTAATTAAAAATAAATGAGGATGGGACACCTGGATAGTGTAGTCACTGAAGTATCTTACTCTTGGTTTTGGCTCAGGTCATGATCTCAAAGTTGTGAGATACAGCCCCATGTTGGGCTCTGCACTGAGCACAGAGTCCACCTGAGATTCTCTCTCTCTCTCCCCTGTACCCTGCCCCTCAAATAAGAAATAAATAAATAAGTACCATTCATGTAAATAATACTGTTAGTTAAAAATGGAGAGATATCACTAAGAATGGAAGTGTAGGGAGCAACGGAGTTCTTTTGCTCAACTAAAACAATGACTAATCTGGAAAAAACTGTCTGAATCAACTTTTGTAGAACACTGAGAATCTAATAAGAATCTTAAAACAATCAGGGGAGTGCTTAATGAAAAAAGAATCTGCTAGATTTTGGTAAGAGCATGTTGAGGCATTTTGCATACCTGCCTACCATCCTCCATTATCTAGCTTAGAGATGGCCATAGGGATGGCAGCTCCTTTTCTTCATTAAGTCTTTTGGTTATCTTTGAAAGTCAGAACAAGAACATAGACCTTGTTCTCAAATAATTATGATTATGAATTGGACCCAGTCTTGTCATTCCCTAATGAATCTGCTCAGGGGTTTTTACTTATTTCACTTTCTTTGGAAACTCTCTCAGGGCTGGAATGATCTCTCTGTGGGATTTGTTGAAAGCACTGAAAGGCATATGATAACTATCACCACCTGGTGCAAGGTATACAGATAGGGCAAGCAGCAGACCAGAAAACATAGGAAAGAAGCAGCTAGGGAAGGGGATACACTAGGAAATAAAGGTTTTAAAGAATTCTTACACCAGGGATTCCAGAAGGTCAAACACACAGAAAAGATTAAAGAAATCCATTAAGTTTCCTCTGCTGGCTATATTTTAGTCTCTAGGTAAGCAGGAAGTGGAGACTAAGGCAAGATTATAAATGGTCTGACTAAGCAATGAGGGAGAGAGAAAAAAAAATTAAAGAAAATAGCTTAAAATGTCCAAATTTGATGAAAGACATAAATATATACATCCAAGAAGCTCAAAGAATTCCAAGTGGTATAAAGTAAAAAATATTCACACCAAGACCTATAATCAAACAATTGAAAGACAATGAAAGAGTTTTAAAACAGTAAGAAAAAACGACTCATTGTGTCCAAAGGATCCTCAATAAGATTAGTGACCAGTTTCTAGTCAGAAACCATGGAGGTCAGAAAGGAGTGGAATACCATATTTAAAGTATTGAGAAAAAAACCTGTCAATAAGAATTCTCTATCCAGGGGTGCCTGGGTGGCTCAGTGGGTGAAAACCTCTGCCTTCAGCTCAGGTCATGATCCCTGGGTCCTGGGATCGAGCCCCACATCGGGCTCTCTGCTCAGCAGGGAGCCTGCTTCCTCCTCTCTCTCTGCCTGCCTCTCTGACTACTTGTGATCTCTATCTGTCAAATAAATAAATAAAAATCTTTAAAAAATGTTTTCTTTAAAAAAAAAAAAAAAAGATTTCTCTGTCCAGCAAAAGGGAGCTTCAAGAATGAAGCAGAAATAAAGACATTCACAGAAAAGCAAAAGAAGAGGATAGTGTTGGCAGTAAACCTGCCTATAAGAAGTGCTAAAGGGATCCTTTAAGCAAATCAAATAGTACTAGAGAGTGAACCCAAACCATATGAAGAAATAAAGCACACCAGGAAAAAAAAAAAAAATGGTATGAGTCAACATAAAGAGTCAGCATTGGGGCGCCTGGGTGGCTCAGTGGGTTAAAGCCTCTGCCTTTGGCTCAGGTCATGATCCCAGGGTCCTGGGATTGAGCCCTGCATTGGGCTCTCTGCTCGGCAGGGAGCCTGCTTCTCCCTCTCTCTCTGCCTGCCTCTCTGCCTACTTGTGATCTCTGTCAAAAAAATAAATAAATAATCTTAAAAAAAAAAAAAAGGAGTCAGTATTAATGTATATTTGGTTTGTAATCACTTTGTTTCCTGTATTAATTAAAAAATAAATGAATAAATAATAATTATAATTCTATGTTAATGGCCATATAATGTATAGAGATGAAATTACGGCAATTACACATAGAAGAGAGGAAGAGATGGAGCTATATAAGAGCAGAGATACTATATACTGTCAAATTTAAGTAGGTATTAATTCAAACTAACTTCTTATAAGTATAGATATATTGACTGTATCCCTGGGTTAACCATTAAGAAAAAGACTTCAAAAATATACAGAAAAAGAAGTGGAAAAAAGGAAAATGGTAGAAGTCCTTCCTTATCAGTAATTACTTTATATGTGTGTGTGTGTGTGTGTGTATGTGTGTGTGTGTGTGTATATTTTTTGTTGTTGTTGTTGTTGTTCTATACATAAATGGTTTAAATCCCCCAATCAAAAGGCAGAGACTTGGCAGAATAGAATTTAAAAAGAAAAAAAAAATGTTATCCAACTATACACTCTCTGTAAGATACTTGCTTTAGATCCAAAGACACAAATAAATTAAAAGGGAAAAAAATGTAAAACTAGATCCCATGCAAATTAGTAACCGAAGGAGAGCTTATATAGTTATTCTAATATCAGATGAAATAAACTTTAAAGTCAAAATTTGTATTTTGACTTTGAAGTTTATTAAAAATTGTACAGAAGGGGCATCTGGATGGCTCAGCTGGTTAAGCGTCTGCTTAGGCTCAGGTCATGATCTCAGGGTCCTGCAATCAAGCCCCATGTAAGGCTCCCTGCTCAGCAAGGAGTTTGCTTCTCTCATTGCTCCTTCTCCCCTCATATTCCCTTGCTCCCTCTAGCTGTCAAATAAATGAATAAAATCTTAAAAAAAAAAAAAAAGATACGTAACCCACTGAGTCACCCAGAGACCCCTCCTGTTTTTGCCTTCCTTATATATATCTACACAGTAAAAGAAATTATCTTTTAAAAATAAAATCAGTTTATGCAGTTTATGCCATTCTTCTCAAAAAATTCTAATTGCTCCACATTTCATATAGAATAAAACCCATCTTCCTATAAAAATACACAAGGACTTTTATTACATGGTCCTATCAAATTCTTAAATAAACATAAGCAGGAAAGAAGACACATGATACAGGATATATTGTGGTTATAGTAAAAATGGAAGTAGGGGATGATAGTGAAAGCATACTAAATACTCATCTTCCATAGAAGATGCCAGAATATTTAACTTCATTAAATAAAAAATAAGTAATAAAATTACATTATTTAAGAATGCAAACGGATTTACTAAGGGAAACAAAAATATTTGAAAGTTTCAGCAAAAGACTACTTTTTTATTATAATTTATTTAATAAATGCAAGGAGATTAATAACATTTAATTTTCAAGTGATAGCTAATTCCTTGGGTACGAAAAGTATATCACAATATAAGTCAGATTACCTCCCACTTCATTTTGCAAAACTGGCTTTCACTCATTATCACAAACTGGTAAAGAAAATAAAATCCTAATTTTACTTATAAGAGGATGATAAATTAAATATGCATGATTAACAACAATAACAACAACTCACCAGCATTTTTTTTTTTTTTTAAGATTTATTTATTTATTTGACAGACAGAGATCACAAGTAGGCAGAGAGGCAGGCAGCGAGAGAGAGAGGAGGGAGCAGGCTCCCCGCTGAGCAGAGAGCCCGATGCGGGGCTCGATCCCAGGACCCTGGGATCATGACCTGAGCCGAAGGCAGAGGCTTTAACCCACTGAGCCACCCAGGCACCCCAACAACTCACCAGCATTTAAAAGAATAATTCAGAGATAAATTAGGACTTACTCCACAAATGAAAAGATGATTCAATCATTAAAATATCTATCAACAAAATTTCTTTTATTGAAATATTTAAGAATTAACTTTATGAAGAACCATTAGAAAGAACTTGATGTAGCAGCCATACTTAAGCAATCTTTAAGCATGACTGAGTAGAAAGTTTTCAAACCCAGTTAGTATTGAAGAAGAAACCAAAGTTGAAGTGTACTTTTCTTTTATATTAGTCACCATATAGTACATCATTAGTTTTTGATGTAGTAGTGTTCCAAGATTCATTTCGAAGTGTATTTAAAAAAAAAAAAAAAGATTTTATTATTTATTTGAAAGAGAGAGAGTGAGAGAGAGAAAGAGACAGCACAAAAAGGGGGCTAGTCAGAGGGAGAAGCAGGCTTCCTGCTGAGCAGGTAACCTAATGCAGGACTTGATCCTGGGACTCCAGGATCATGACCTGATCGGAAGTCAGACACTTAACTGACTGAGCCACGAGGCACCCTATCAAAATATTTACAATACACTTTTAATATCTTAATATACAATTTTAATATATAATTATTAAGGGCAGTTTCATGAAAATCAGGAAACAGACAGTGCTGTCACTATTTCTTCTGATACTGAACAGTGATGTGAAGTTTCTAACTAAATGCAATGAGAGAAGGCAATGAAATTAAATTACAAAATCCAGGACAAAAGAAGAGGACAACATCTTTTTTTTTGAGAAAAGATGAGATTATATCATTAGAAACCTGAAGGACTCAACTAAAGATATCAGAATAATTAGAATCCAACACTAAATAATTTTCTTTTTGATATCATTAACCAAAGAGATGGAAGTAGCAAAAATCAGCAAAATTATAAAATGTCACAGAATTAAAAACAAAACAAATAAAACAAAACTCTGTGGGAGTTGACAAAACAGGACCAAAAAAATAATAATAATAATGGAGAAATGGGTCATCTTCTATTATATGAAGACCTAACATTATTAAAATAACAGTTCTTACCAAATTAATATATGAATTAAATTGAAATTAGTGCTTTAGTGCTTTTGTATTCTTGGAAGTGGGTGACAGGAACTTGACAAATTGATTTCTCTAATTATGAGTCTCAGTCATAGGACTCCATTTCCCTAGATGAGGATCAGTTAAACAATGAGCTTATGAACCATTTCTGGTCAATTAGATATGAGAGAAAGCCTGTTTGGGCAAGACTTCTGAGAAAGTATCCATCATTTCTAAGACACAGGGGAGAAGAGCCTCAGGTCCATCTTCCTAGGGATGTTGCAGTGTCCAGAAATGAAACTTGGAATTGGAATGGGTATTACCATCTTGAAAACCTTCTGAGGATGAAGTTAACAAACAGGATGAGGACACCAAAAAGACATAGGAACTACATCTGATGAAAAAAGAATAAGTTTCCTTAGAGTAGGAGGATGGGGTAACTGGGTGATGGGCATTAAGGCAGGGTACTTGATGTAATGAGCACTGAGTATTATATGCAACTGACGAATCACTAAGTTCTACCCTCAGAACTAATTCTACACTATATGTGAATTATCTTGACTTTAAATAAAATGCTGAAAAAAAGAATAGATTTCCTTGTCATTTAAGCCAGTTTGAGTCAAGATTATTTGCAACTGCCACCATCTCAAAAGATGTAATTAAATTCCATATTTGAAAAGCAAGACGAGTAAACTAAACAGTGAATCTAAAATGTGCTAAGAGGCTATCAGTCAAGAAGCTCTGTACTAGATAAAATAGATTGTCACAGAGGTCAAAAATGCTGAGATATAAACTTTTTGAAAGTAGCTACCAATAATACAGTATAGTTGAGGTCAATTCATATTCGCACAGCATAAAAACATATTTTTGTTTAAGCTGCATAATTTTATTTTTTTAATATTATACATTTCCTATTTAATAAAGTCCCTCATGTTCACATTTGTGTATCATGAGATACCAAAAGCCTATGGAAAAAGTTTGATAGACTAAAATAGAGAAAATAAGTAGAGTATCTCCAAATTGGGCTGGCTCTTCCTTCTTATCTCTTGATTAAAAAAACAAAACAAAACAAAACAAAAAATACCCTGAGAATGCTTTAATGGGATATGTCTTAGGGATGGGTAAGGGGATGAACTGGCATAGGATTTACAATGTAAATCTGGGAATGCGTGAGTATGTGGAAATCATATACACCTTTATGAAAGTTCATACATTGGATCTGAACTAAGAATTTGCATAGTCCGTCCTCAACATGTTCATCACTATAGCATGGAAAGATATTTTCTGCAGAAACTATGAGTTAAGATAATTTTTGTTCTCACAAGATTAACATAAAATCACTGGATGCTGTCTCTGCCATGGGATGGTGAAAGGATATTCCTTAAAGCAGTTATAGAAATCACTTGGTAGAAAAATTTTATTTCCAAGACAATTAAGACATTGTTGCCATCAATCACTTACATTGATGAATCTTTGTGAATGCCTAGCTCTGTTTCAGTGGCAATGCAATCTTAGTAGTAAATTCTCTACCTGAGGATGATAGATTCTAGAGAATTATTTGTTCATTTTATTTTTAAATGAAAATTGATTAGCTACTCTTGGGAAATGATACTATATACTTAGCCAAAATTAATTGGACTTATAATAAAAATGTCCCTCTAAGCTTAAATAGCACTATATATTGTTAAGTATTCAAAGATATTAAGAATAAAATACAAATCATCTTTTATCTGTTTTTTATAATAAATGATAAACAATCATTTAAAATTTTAATTCCAAAAGAAATATCATACCTTGAAATGTCACATTGAACATTTTATGTTGGTATATTTGCCAAGTTTTACACTGACTTGGAAGTTTTACTGTTTTGTTTGTAAAATGACTGGAATAAAATTAAAGTTCAACTATGAGCTTAATTCCATTGTCTTTACTCAAGTATAGATTCTCATGACTACATTTAATTAGGTTCAGTATGTTAAGTGAGTATTAAAAGAATAACTTTAAAACAAACTAAAAATGTGGAACTGTAAAGCAGTAGCTAATGTAACCTGGGGACAGGAAAACCTACAGCATAAATGCAGAAAATCCTTTGATTGCTCTGCTCCAGTGAAGCCTAAAATGCCGAGAAACAAGAACTGAGTTATCTAAATGTAAAGTTCCATTGATATTCTGAACTGCTATAGTTTGTTAATTAAATCATAATTTTAAGAAGTATGCTAATAAAATTTGGTAAAACTCTTACAAGTATTCCACTCTACTGATGCCCATAGAATTAATAGCAGTCTATGCCGGAAAAGTTTTTAAATTAATGAACACTTCTTTGTAGTAGAATTTTCATTATCAAGCTAGTCTGGGCAGGTTATCTCCCTTCAAGCTCCTGTGAAACGCAGTGTTTGGCTTAGGGGTCAAATGCCCTATTCAGTCACAAAAGTCCCCGATTCTGTAAGCTTTAACAAGTTAAACATTTGGTATCTCATACACCTATCCATGGACCCATTTTGCAGTGCCCTGAGAATTATAAAGTTTCTAGTGAACTTGAAGACGGTGTTAACATGAAGAATTAACTATTATTATTTCATTTCTTAAAGATTTTATTTATTTGAAAGAGAGAGAGAATGAGTGAGAGGCAAAGGCAGAGGGAGAAGAAAACTCCTTGCTGAGCAAAGAGCCCAATGTGGGGCTTGATCCCAGGACCCCTAGATCATGACCTGAGGTGAAGGCAGATGCTTAACTGACTGAGCCACCAAACTACCACATTAACTATTATTTTAAATGAAACTTTAAACAGATACTTTATTTACTTCAGATTATGAAGAATAAAACACCAAAGTTAAATATATTATTTAGGGTAGCTACCCTAAATAATAGCTATTATTTGTACTCTGGGGCATCTTACAAAGAAAACCTATAGTAAAACAGCCCTTGTCATTTCACTAATTCAATCTCTTTAACTGTTGCTTTGGTGCTACCAAACACTACCCATCACGTCACACTGCTTTACTACTTTAACTAGTGAGGCTTGGAAGTGCCAGTGCTGGTTAAATTATTTCAAAAAGTCAAACCAAACAATATGGTCATTTTTACTTTATCTGTATATGAGCAACATCTAGCAGTAAGCCGTAAGAGCAAATGTGACACATGATAGAGATTCAATGTGTGAAGTGCACTAAAAAAACACATGTGCAACAGGGTGTTTTCAGATCATGTCAGGGCAGTCTACCCAAGAAGCAATGCAACTTAACAAGAAAATCACTACAAATATGTTGTTGATCTTACTAAGACTTGACATCATCACAATTCTAGCCCCCTCATTAAGAAAAAAAAAAAAAAAAAAAAGCTTCAAAGTCCTTGCCTTAATATGAAGAAGGTCACTAGCAGCATTCTTCTAACAATAACATTTTTAGCTAAAATTACGTCTTATCTGTCAGCCTTGAACTAAGCACTCTACATGTATTGCCTCATTTAATACTATAGCAGTTTTCTGAACTTGTCCTGTTACCATCTTCATTTTACATATGAAGAAAATGAGATTGAGAGAAATTAAATAATTGCTCAAGGTCATGCAGCTATAAGAATACAGAATGGAAATGTAAAATCGAAATGGAATGTCATTAAAAAATAATATGTCAAAAATATGATGCTATTAAATTTCAATAAAGCCTAAAGAGATCTATTACATCAAATCAAGCCTTGCAACTTTAAATAGTAACCAGGAAACACTGAGAAACCTATCACAATGGAAGGAAATACATTAGAGCTCACCTGCTTACAGAGCAGTTATTAAGAAAATAGAAGAGTCATCATATACACCTTTTGGCAAGGTAGGATCTTCCTGAAATCATATGGTGTCTTTATCTTCTGCCCCCATATAAAATCTATACCCAGTACACAATCATATACCAACCAAGATCTTTAATCCCATCCTCCATCTGAGATAATAAAACTGATCCTACTAGCTGAGTTAGTAATGTTTCAACCTGGAAGGAAAAAGACTTAAATATAAAGATGAAAAACTATATCAAGTCCATAACGTAGGTACTTCCATGTAAGAATAATATATGTGTATTTATGCACAGTGTGACAAAATTAAAAGAAATCTGGAGTATTAGGGCATCTGAGAGATTAGACTTGTGACTCTTACTCAAAGCATGCAAATGACTTTATATTCTTATTTGATGTTAGAAGAGGTAAGACAATGTGTCTAATTTTTAAAATAGTATTAGAATACTTAGAATTTAATGTCCTAAGTTTAATTTATTCAATTTAAAAGAATTGCCTAGATGTTTAGATAAAATTTCCATGTAAGGGCCTGTTTGGCACTTGAAGTACTTAAAAAGAATACTGAAATCATTAAATATATAATGCAACTTTAAGTGTTAGAGGTAATTTAACTATTCAAGATTGTGAGTAAGACTAAATCAGTTCAATTTTAATCAAACATTAATCAAGGATCTAGAAAAAGTGGTTGTTCCACAGTTTATGTAGAGATTACTCAGTTTATAAACAATATAAAAGTAATGCTCAGGCAACCCCTAAAAAAAAAAAAAAAGGAAAAGGAAAGCAAAACACAAAGAGTAAAGCAGTATAGCTTCAGGCCATAGATAAGTAAAATAAAACTCTATAAATATTTAAATAAACAAAAATAAGAAGGGAAAGGAGGAACAAGGAAACACCAGCAAAGAGTACCAATAGAGAAGGTAGTGAAATTATAGATTACAATCCAAATATATCAAAAATTAAATTATCAATGGCATAATACTCTAATTGTAAGGCAAAGATTGTGAAAATAGATACAGAACCCACTTATAGGCTATTTATAAGAAACTCAAATATAAAGAAACAGGGTAAAAATAAATAATGGGGAAAAATATATAGCATGTAAACAGTAAGAATAAGAAGTCTGGAGTGCTCACACAAAATACGTATTAAATGTAAAGACATAAATATGCTAAAAGTAAAATGATAGAAAAAGATACTCTGCTAACAATACTAAAATAAATGCTATAGTTGCTATATTAATAGTAGGCATTTTGGATTTTAGAACCAAAATAATTAAATTTGTTAAAAGGGAACATTTCATAATGATAAATTATGTCATCAAAAGAACATAAAATCCTAATTTTCCCCCTAACGACAGAACTCAAAACACATGAAGCAAAAAGTGACTGAATCACAAGGAGAATAACACAAATTCACCATTATAGTTAGAAATTTCAATAACTATTATAAGTAGAATATAAGCAAAGATATCCAAATGGACCTAAATAACGTATAGAGAACACAACACCAACAGCAAAATACATATTATTTTCAAGTGTCAGAGAACATTTGCAAAGGTAGTCCATATTTGGAGGTGCTAAAAAAGTCTTGAAAATTTATACAGATTCAAGTCATAAAAAGTCTGTTTCCTCACCAAAATGGAATTAAGTTAGAAGTAAGTAATAGTACACTATCTAGAAGATCTCCAGATATTTAGAAACTAAATAACACACTACTAAATAATGCTGCATCAAAGAAATAAATTGCAAAGAAAATTGTAAAGTATTTCAACTGAATGAAAGTGAAAACACAGCATAGCAAAATATGTTAGTTGCATAAAAAGTAGCACTTACAGAAAATTTTATAAACTCAAATGCTCATATTAAAAAAAAAAACACAGATCTCAAATCAAGAATCTTAGCTTTCACCTTAAGAAGCTTGAAAAAAAAAAAAAAGAGAGAGAGAAAGAGAGAGAACTTATGTCCAAAGTAAGCAAAAGAAATTAAATGAGATTAAAGTAAAAATCAAGGAGAAAAAACACACAACAGAAAAACAAAGAGGAAAAATCAATAAACCAAAATCTGGTTCTTTGAGAAGGTCAATAAAATTGATAATTATCTTATCCACACTGACTGGGAAAAAAAGAAAGAAACAATTACTAATGTCAAGAATAACAGAGCTGACATCAGTATAGGCTGCAATTCCACAGATATTATAAGGACTCTAAGGAAAGATATGAACATGTTTTGCCAAAACATTCAACAACTTAGATAAAATGGACAAACTCCTTGAAAAGCACAAACTACCAAAGATAACTTAAGAAAAAATAGATAACATAAATATCTCTATTTGTATACACGTGTGTGTGTGTGTGTGTGTATGTATTTACATTCTCACAATTGAAACTCAAGACTCATTTAGATTTACTGGTGAATTCAAAGAAACTTTTAAAGAATAAATAACACCAATTTTATAAAGACTCTTGCAGAAAACTGAAGAGAGGTAAATATTTCCCAACTCATTCTTTGAGGACATCATAACCCTGATACCAAACCCAGATGATGGCATTATAAGAAAACAATAGTGCAAAGCTATAGCCCAATGTTTAACAGGATATAACAAATAAAATCCAACAATATAAGAAAATAATAATATGATGACCAAGCAGTATTTACATCAAGAAAGTAGGTTTGGTTTAACATTAAAAAAATCAACTGACATAATACATCAGTTTCAGAAAAAGTATCTAATACTCAAACATCCATTCTCAATAAAACTCTCAGCAAACCAGGAAGAGAAGGGAATGCCTTCAATACACATAAATGATGTCTGCCATAAACCTACAACTTATAATACACTTAATGGTGAGAGATGAATTTTTGCCCCTGTGATTGGGAACTACACTCATCATTTCTGTTCATCATCATACTGGAGGTGTTAGCTAGTACAAAAAGGCAAATAAAAGAAAGAAGAACCCACACAGAAAAGAAGGAAAGCTGTCTTAATTTGCATATGACTTGATCATACAGGCAGAAGTTCAATGAAACCTACAAAGAAGTCAGTAAAACTGTTTAGCAAGGTTACAGGATACAATTAATTAGTAAAATTAATTTTATGTCTACATACCAAAAGGAAACAACTGAAACTGATATTTAAAAACTATCATTTGCTGTGTCATAGGGTAGTTGTAATATTTAACTTTTTGAATAACCTACATACTGTTTTTCCAGAGTGGCTGTACCAGTTTCCATTCTTACCAATAGTAGTACAAGAGGATTGCCTCTCTCACATCCTGGCCAACACCTGTTGTTTCTTGTGTTGTTCATTTTAGCCATTCTGACAGCTGTGAGGTGAGGTGTCATTGTAGTTTTCATTTGTATTTCTCTGATTATCAGTGATGTTGAGCATCTTTCCATGTGTCTGTCAGCGATCTGTATGTCTTCTTTAGAAAAATGTCTATTCATGTCTTCTGCCCATTTTTTATTAGGATTATTCATTTTTAGGCTTGAGTTATACAATTTCTTGGTATATTTTGAGTACTAATCCTTTATTATATACATCATTTGCAATTATCTTCTTCCATTCCATAGTCTGCCTTTTAGTTTTATTGATTGTTTTCTTCACTATGCAGAAGCAATTACACAGCTAGGTATTTATCCAAAGAACACAAAAACACTAATTCAAAGGTATACATGCACCCAATGTTTATAGCAGCATTATCTACAATAGCCAAATTATGGAAACAGTCCAAATGTCCATCAACTGATGAATGGATAAAGAAAATGCAGTATACACACACAATGGAATACTACTCAGCCATAAAAAGAATGAGGTCTTGCCATTTGCAATGACATGGACGCAGCTACAGAATATTATACTAAGTGAAATAAGTTAGTCAGAGAAAGAAAAAAAAAATACCATATGATTTCACTCATATGTAAAATTTGTAAATTTGAGATTTGAAATTTGTAAATTTAAGACATAAAACAAATGAGCAAAGGGAAAAAAGAGAGGGAGGCAAATCAAGAAACAGACTCTTAACTATAGAGAACAAATGGATCATTACCAGAAGGGAGATGGGGATGGGTGGAGGGATGAGTTAAATAGGTGAAGGGGATTAAAGAGTATGCCTATTTTTTTTGTTGTTGTTGTTTTAAGATTTTATCTATTTATTTGGGGGAGTGGAGGAGCGGAGGGAGAGGGACAAGCAGACACCCCGCTGAATGTGGAGTCCGACAGAGGGTTCGATTCCATGACCCTGAGATTATGACCTGAGCTAAAACCAAGAGTTGGATGTTTAACCAAATGAGCCACCCAGGAGCCCCTCCCCCCCTTTTTATAAGATTTATTTGTTTGAGAGAGAGAGAACACATGCGAACACATGCGAACACACGCGGGGGGAGAGGCAGAGGGAGAGAATCTTCAAGCAGACTCGCCGCTGAGTATGGAGCTCCACTTGGAGCTCAATCTGATGACCCAGGAGATCATGACCTGAGCTAAAACCAAGAGTCAGACACTTAACCGACTGTATTAGGTGCCCCAAAGAGTGCACTTGTAATGAGCATCACATGATGTATGAAAGTGCTATATCACTATATCATATGCCTGAAACTAATGTTACACTGTAAGTTAACTAACTGGAATTTAAATAAAAATTTTTAAAAATAAAAACACAGGCATGCATGTAAAAAATAGTATCATTTGCATAGCATCAAAAATGTGGAATCCATGGGAGTAAATCTGAAAAAAGATGTATGAAACCCACACATTGACAAACAAAAATATTACTGAGAGAAATTTTAAAAGGCCTAATTAAAGAGCAAGATACACCTTTGTTGTAGGTCAGAAGACTCAATATTGATATACGGTTTCAATTTCTTCCTTATTGATTTCTTGACTCAAATCCCACAGCACATTTATTTTTTGTAGAAACTGGAAAACTGGAACTAAGATTGATAAAAAAATCCAAAAGACATAGAATAGCTGAAGAAAAGCCAAGAATAATTTAATTTTTTTTAAAAAGCAAACACAATTTTGTGGTTGCATACAGACAGACAAATAGACCAACAAACTTACAAACAAATGAACTGATTCTTGAAAAAGTTTAAAAATGAATCAGAGAATAATTTTTTTCAAAAAAAGTTTCTAGAACTGGATTTCCATAGTCAAAAGGAAAAAAAAAGAATTTTAATTCATACCTCATACCAAATACAAAAATTAGTTAAAAATAGATTTCACACATAAATATAGAATTAAAACTCTAAAACTTCTAGAAGAAAACATGGTAGATATATATTAGATATGTTTATTTCAACTAGGCAGAATTTCTTAGGTATGACACCAAAACATAATCCATAAAAGAACAAATTTTTAAAATTAGACTTCATCAAAATTAAAAACTTCTGTTCTGGGGCGCCTGGGTGGCTCAGTGGGTTAAGCCTCTGCCTTCGGCTCGGGTCATGATCTCAGGGTCCTGGGATCGAGCCCTGCATCAGGCTCTCTGCTCGGCGGGGAGCCTGCTTCCCCCTCTCTCTCTGCCTGCCCCTCCGCCTACTTGTGACCTCTCTCTGCCAAATAAATAAAATCCTAAAAAAAAAAAACTTCTGTTCTTCAAAAAACACTAAACATATGAAAGGCAAATGAAGGCAGTGATAAAATATTTGTAAGGGACATATTTACTAAAATGTTAGAATATATAAGGACTCATAAGAATATATAAAAACTCAGGAATAAGAAACCAAACCGAATGGGGGAGGGGAGGAATAAACAAAAGATGTGGACAGACACCTCATGAAAGAAGATAAACAGAAGAGAAACGCCAACATAGAAGATAGCCTCAACATCAGTAGACACTAGAGAAATGCAAATTAAAACCAGAACGAAGTACCACCATATATCTGCTAGGATGCTTAAAAGTAAAAACACTGACTATTGGAAATATTGGTGAAGTTATAAAGGAACCGAATCTCACACACACTGCTGGAAGAAATCTAAAATTGTATAAATGTTTTGAAAAAGAGTCTGGCAATTTCCTTAAACTTAAACCATATACCTACCTATCCATTCTATCCATTCCACTCTGAGGTAGTTACCCAAGAGAACTGTTAATATCCTAAACTGGTAAAAACCCAAGTGTCCATCAATCAATAAATGGAAAAACAAATTTCAGTATATCCGTACAATGAAATACTATATAGCAATAGAAAGGAATAAGCTGTCCATATATGCAACAACACAGATGAATTTTAAAATAAGTATGCTGAATCAAAGGAGCCACACACACACACAAATACAGAGCATATAATTTCATTTACTTAAAATTCTAGAGAAAGCAAATTAAACCACGGTAACAGAAAGTATACTGTGATTACCTAGATAGGGTATATAGGGAGAGCATGGAATTGGAGGGAGGGATTACAAAACAGGGTAAGGAAGGTTTTTAGGGTGATAGATATATTCATTATCTTGAATGTGGTAATGGTTTCAATGAGTGTATATCATGTTAAAGCTCAGCAAATTGTACATTTAAATATGTAAGGTCTATTTTTTTTTTAATATTGCAGTAAGAGGAGAATCAATACACAGATAAGATTACCTACTATGGAAAAAGGAATCTGATCCAATTTTCTTCTAATTTATTTATTTAAAAAAAAAAAAGAGTGAAACCAGAATTTGAATGTAGAGTTCATAGGAAATTATTTAAATTGGATAAGCAATAAATAAATATTATTAAATATTTTTATTTAATACAGGGAAAATACATATATTTTCCCTAATTTATTTTCCCTTTATAAAAGCTATTTTAACATCATCAATATTAATTCATTTTCTGTAAATATATGTTGCAACTATTTCCCATGTTATCTTTTCTTTCAACTTTATAATTTCATTTTTTAAAATTTTATTATACTATTCATAAAGGAGAAATAAACCTTTTAAAACCTAGAAAAATACAGAAAAAATTGGGATAATAGAGGATAATTTGGAATAAAGAAAGCCTTTTACTTCTACACAAACATCCCAATATTTTAAAAGAAAAATTTAACTAAATAATTAAAAACTCAGAAGTAGACTTCTTAGAGATTTATTTTCACACAGCATGAAATAAGAATCTAAAATCTTTTTCTACAATTCTAATTGTCACTTAATGAATTCTCATATGTGCTTGGCTCTATTTCCATACTTTCCATTCTGTACTACTAGATTTATTTATATATGCAACTATATCAAATGTTTTATTAATATGTTTATACAAAATTTCATAGTAATTAAATTAGTTCCCAGTCATTGTTTTTTTCAAAAAAACACTTGTCAATTTATTCACCCAGATACTGTATAATTTTCAAGATTGAAAAAAAGCACTACTTTGAATTTTTATTAACTTTAATTAATTAACTAATTAAAAAGGATTGACATATTTAACATGTTTTGTTTTCGTAACCTGGAGCATCAGTTTTTGGGGTTGTCTCTCATGCATTCAATAAAGTAAAGCCAGTTTCTTCATGTTGTTATCACTTCACGTATGACTATAACTAGTATTATTAAATGTGTTTCATATCATATTTAGTAAAATTGGAAAAAATCGTCTTGGAAATTGACCAAAATTAAACCCACCACCAAGAGCAACAAAAAAAGGATAAGTTATCTTTAGAGAACAATTATATGCTTCCTATAATATATATATTATAAAATTTACATATATATAAATTTTACTTATTTATATATATAGATATATATAATAATTTATATATAAATAAAATTATTTTATATATATAAAAATAATGGTATTATTAGAGTTATCTGTACTGAATTCGCCATACAAATTACTTTGTAAATGAAATTTCTTTTATGTAACCATACATATACTGGTATGTTTATAAAGAAAACTAAAATTAGTCTCTCTACTGTTACACTTTATAAATCTTTGTATTTCCTAAGGCCCCTGGGGTAGTAATATGATCTTAAAAAAAAAACACACAAATTTTTGTGATTTTTTTTTTTTTTTCAAAATATGTAGACTTCTGCCAGGTAGACTGAGAAGGTTAGCACAATCTTCTCTCTGTAAACTGCCTCCTAAGAAAGTAAATGAGCTACTAACTATACCTCTAATAGTTGCAAAACCAAATGGTAACTGAAAGGCCCCATTGCAGTAAATATCTTCTAAACACAGAAAAATAATTGTTGAGTGAATGATCAGGTATGTTATAAGAAAATAGTTCACTTCCTGAATGCTAAGTTACGAAGATTGATCTTGTTCCTTATTTTCCCTGGTGACTCCTATAATGTGGTTTCATCTCTAACAGAAAGGAGGCAGACTTTTTCCCATCTAACCTACAATATCTTTTGCTATTCTGTACAGTGTCATTTTGCTGTCATTCAATACACAGAAGCAGATGTCCCTTTGCTCCCATATCCCACTTTCCATTGTCCCTGCTGCAAATCTTTCAGTGATTCTTTTTATGGGTTGAAGACAATTTCATTCTATCAGCCTTTCCTTTTCATGAGCATTCCAGGAATACAATGAGACAGGGCATGGTGCAAGGAGACAGAAAGTAAGGCATTGTATTCTGAGATGTGAAGTCAACAATAAGTTGAGTAAAAGACAGGTAGAGCTTAGGAAAACATTTAGTCTAGTCCTCCCAAGAAAAGTAGATTGACAGTTGATACATATTATTTAGGAAAACGTTCTTCTTATCGAATAAAAAGAAAAGCAAAAATTGTGAACAGAATCACTAGAGTTGGCACCATTTTCCATCAAGTTCTATTTCTCCTTATTCCACAACAATAGGTCCTTAACTGATCAGATATTTATCTAGCTAAGGTAGCTTCTCTTTCAGCTACAGGTGGGGATGTAATAAAGCTCTAAACAATGGTATGTGGATGGAGATGATGCTTGTAACTTGAGTAACTTGCTTAAGAGAAAATGACCTGGGATGCCTGAGTCATGATCTCGCCATAGTGAGATCTCTGTGCTCAGCACGGAGTCTGCTTGGATTCTCCCTTTCCCTCTCCCTCTGCCCCTCCCCCTACCAATGGCTGATCTTAATCTCTCTCCCTCAAATAAATAAATAAAAGGAAGGGAAGGAAGGGAAAAGGGAAGGGAAGGGAAAAGGAAAGAAGGAAGGAGAAGGAAGGAAGGAGAAGGAAGGAAGAGAGAGAGAAGGAGAAGAAAGAAAGAAAGAGAAGAAAAGAAAAGAGAAAAGAAAAAAGAAAAGAAAAGTAAGCTACCCGAATTTCCCTTTCTCACTTAACCTTTCTCTCAGACTGAGACATGGTGTGGTAGAAGTCTAGTTCTGACATGACAGATAAGGAAAACATTCTTTGAGATGAACAGATGGGAGGAAGCTGGATTCCTGAATGTCTCATCAAGTTGAGCCCCCATCAGTCTAACTAACTCCCAGACTGTTTTGGAAGAACAAAATTTCTATCTTACTTAAGCAACTCTATTTGGGATATTTGTTTTACCAGCATAGGTTTAATGAAACAGGGGCTTACATATAAACCTGACACCAACCTTAAAATGGAAAAAATATTGTGTTAACATTCAAATCAACTGTGAGGATACAGTTAAGGGTGACCAAACAGAAAACCAAATGGGGAGTATGAAAAAAAATTTTGGCAATCCTATATATATGAGAAAATAATTTTTAAAAGATTTAACACCAAAAACTAAAGAAAAAATCTAAATAATTTGTATATGCTATCAGAAAAATAAAAAATAAAAAACTGAACTGTAAGATACAGAAAATAAATATGAAATGCAAAGTGCCAGACTGGTACACAAACTGAGATGCAAGGAGAGCTGACTAAAAGAAGTTGGGATCACAAAGAAACTAAAATTTTAAATTGGGTTTCAATCTGCCTATTGGAAGTTTTAAAGAATTAGAATCTCATCACAGAAAACACAATCAGTTAGGCAGAGTAAAATGGATAAAGAAATTAAAATGGTGGAACAAAATAAGCATTTTAAAATTAGAAGTCAACAAAACATGATGATAAATCTTTTTTGAGAGTATGTTTAAAGAATAAATTTCTAAAGGGATCAAAAAAAGAGAAAACAGGCAGGCTATTTACAAAGGAATGAAAATTAGACTTTAAGCATATAATACTACATCCAAATGAAAAAAAACAACAGTCAAATGATGCTTAACAGGGGCAGGGACAGAAAAGAGTATGAAGAAAGTTTTAAAAATACATACTCAATGAAGCTATCATTTTTCTGTGAAGGTACTGGAATTAGACTGATAC
This sequence comes from Martes martes, assembly GCF_963455335.1. Taxonomy (NCBI): domain Eukaryota; kingdom Metazoa; phylum Chordata; class Mammalia; order Carnivora; family Mustelidae; genus Martes; species Martes martes. Next base: position 21,650,947 of record NC_137903.1, on the reverse strand, counting down.
ATAAAGGCTCAGAAAACATGCTATGCACCGACTCTATGAAAATTGGTTACAGACATACTCCTGTCAATCTTGAAATTAATCAAATAATAGATTTTAAAAGACTAATCTTCTATACCATATAAGTGTTTTTTTTAGCTACGGAAAGAAAGAAAAAGAAGTAAAAGTAGTAAGATGAGGATGTGTACTTTTAGAACAAAACATTAGTGACAATAAGATAGGAGAAACCAATACAGCTTGAGAAAATATCTGAACTCCAAAGTCCTAAAGGAGGCAGAAGGCTCAAACTGAATACAGGGGACATCCAAAGACATGTTGCTCTCCATGCCATTCCCTCACAAAAGAAATCTAGAGATCTGTAATAACAGCTCATGCTTACAGAAGGAACCACAAGTATCTGCCACGGTGAACACGTTTTGTGTATGTGGATTGTACCTGGGTGCACACTGTTTCCAGAGTACTCTACACAGACTTAGGGAGTATTTAAGTAGCCCACCTGTCTTCCATAGATAAGTGATGAATAACAACCTAAAATCTTGCAAAATATATTGTTTTCTGTATTTTTGCAAGAATTGACAAGACCTGACAAACCAAAGAGGGTATTGTGAGCTCTTAAGCTAAAATACAAAGTATGTCTAAACAGACACTGTGACTCTTTTCTTTTTTTAATGCAATAGATAAAAAAGAATTTTTTAAAAAGAATTAAAACAATTTTTAAATGTCCCTAATAATCTATCATTAACAATTTTCATAAAATGGAAGTTCAGGGATAATTAGGTTTCCAGTTCTGCATAAAGGACAGCCAAAAGTTATTGACTTATTCTTGAATATAATGTGATTAAAGTCCCCTACTAGACAAAGAATGTTACATTGATCTGAAAGTCTTGCACCTTCTGTTATTACATTTAAAAATCTAGACTACCCCCATCCTAAAGCACTCTTTCTCCTGGTATTCTGCTATATCACACCCTCTTGGCTTTCCTTTCTCCTTTACCAGCTCTTTCCTATCTTCTTGACCAATGGCTTGTAACTGTGTAAACCTGGCCTGGCTGTGTTAAAAAAAAAATTTCATTTTAAAAAACGAACAGCCCTGTTTATGTACTAACATGTTGTCTATGGCTGCATTCACATTGCAATGGTAGAACTGAGTAGTTACAACAGAGACCATATGGCCTACAAAATTTTAAAACATTTACTGTCTAGCTCTATGCGGAAAAAATGTACCAGTCCTACTCTTCATGATTATCATTCCTCAGTTTTGTCCTGAGGCTTCCTCTCCTCTTCTTCTGTATACTCTCCTTCATCATTTAATCTAATCATTTCATTACTTCCAACTCACAAGCCTGTACCTATAGACCAGACCTCTCCCCCTACCTTTAGACTCCCACGTCCAACACTCTTTGGGGCATATCCGTCTAGATGTTTTCTGGTTTTCTTGTTCTCAGTGCATCCAAAAATAAATTCATCATCCTCTTTCCACCAAATCCTGACATTCCTGTTTCCCAGCAAATGTAATCACTGCTCACCTGTTTTTTTTTTTTTTTTTTAAGATTTTATTTATTTATTTGACAGAGAGAGATCACAAGTAGGCAGAGAGGCAGGCAGAGAGAGTGAGAGGGAACCAGGCTCCCTGCCGAGCAGAGAGCCCAATGCGGGACTCATTCCCAGGACCCTGAGATCATGACCTGAGCCGAAGGCAGCGGCTTAAACCACTGAGCCACCCAGGTGCCCCTGTTCACCCGGTTTTTAAATAATAGGAGAACTTTGCTGACTCCTCCTCCTCCCAGAGCACACGTTCACTCTGGTATGCTGCCATAATTCCTCAAACCATTCTAATTCTCCTCCATATACTGCTCTAGCCCTAAATGCCATCATGTCTTCTCTGGATTACTGAAACATTCTTTGACTGATAACTGTACAGTCTTCCTTCTCTCTAATCCTATCTTTACATTAGATCAACATTATTCTTTAGATACAAAGACCAAATCAATACTTGTATTCTGCTATAGTACCTGATATCTAATAAGTGATCAATATTTTTGCATGAATAAATAATGGTAACTATAATATGTTAAAAGGAATAGAACAATAAATAGGTCTGAGTCCACATGCTCACTATCAGGGGGGCAGGGCAAGGTGGTATAAATTAAAAACTATCATTTCATAGTAGAAAATACTATATAAAGTAATACAGTAGAGATTTCAAGAAGATCAACAAATCTGCTTATTCTTCTTTTTGGGCACACAGCTAAATTATTTCCCATTTTTGTTGTTGTTCTTGATTTTTCAGTTATATTTGGATATAGAAAATATTTCTAACCAATGGAATGTGAGAGGGGGTGAAAACTGTCACTTAGAGGTCTCATCTCTTAACACTTCCCATTTGTGAGCTTTCGTGCTCTCTCCCCTTCTTACCTGATGCAAGAAAAGAAGGGCAAGTTTGGGATATTCATGCTTAAAATAGCAGAGGCAGAAAGAGAAAGACTCCCTGAGTTTCTGAATCACCACTTAAAGGGAAAATACCTCAACAAGAAGACTGTGGTAGGCTGAATAATGATCCCTACCCCCCCCAAATATGTCAGGCACTAATCCCGTGAATCTGTGAATTTTAGCTTATATTGCAAAACGGACTTTCCAGATAAGATTAAGGACCTTGAAATTCAGCATTAGCTTAGGTTATCTGGGTAGGCCCAAGATAATCACAATGACCCTAAGAGGGACACAAGAGGACACAGGATCAGAGTAGAAGGCATTGTGATGATGGAATGAGAGGAAGAAAAAGGAAAGTGAGGTGGGACCATGGTCAGAGAGTGAAATGGAAGAACACCAGGAGTGGATTCTATCCTAGAGCCCCTAGAAGGAGCCAGAACTGCTGACACTTTGATTTTAGTCCTGGAAGTCTCACTTTGGATTTCTGATCTTTAAAACTGTTAGAGAATGAATTTCTGTCATTCCAGCCTCTAAGTTTGTGATGATTTATTGATTCTGGAAACTTGAGGTCCTTGATGACTACCCATGAAAGATCAGAAATGGATTCTGAGATGAAGCTAGATGGAGACAGATTCCAAAGGAATGTGAGGAAGAGGAGACAGCAAGTTCAAATAACATTTTCATAAAAAGTGAGGACTGAATGAAAAAATGGATTTATATTGGTGGATACCGGAGAGTATATGGACTCTGAGGATGACCGTTCATTTGGGAGGGAGGAACAGATGACTCATGGCAGAGTAGAAATGACTAGAAAAGAAAAGTCCTTGAAAAGGAGACAGTGGATCTGGTTAGAACTGAGTGAGAATACACTGGCCTTGATAAGAAAAGGGGCACATGCTCTTCTTCAAGACTATAGGAGAAGATGCACTCAGGTGCTTACAGATAAATAAATTGGCGATAGCAAGGTAAGAGCCTTTACAAAGGAGAGGTTCTATCTTTCCTATGAAGGAAAAAGCATCAGCTGAAATTACATATAGTGTAAGAAGTTTGATAAGCTGTGAAAGAACAGGATTTTCATGAGCTTACGGAGAAAGTCTTGTTTCAAAATTGACAATTATGCATTTATAATGACATCACCATGGTTGTGTGTGTGTGTGTGTGTGTGCATTGTTTTGTTTCTCCGACAATATTTAATACAGGTTCAAGCATAGAGAAACCACTCGTTTACCTCATGAAGGCCTGCTGGTTGAAGAGAAGGAAAAGGAAAGACATTTCAGAATATTTGTAAAGCAGTAATACATGGTACTATTAAGTAGTAATTATCATCACAAATCATGGACTCCGAATTTAAAAAGGAGAGCAAATAGGAGGGGGTGGTGGATAGAATAAAAATGGTAACAATAAATTCAAGATATCCATAGGATTGCCCACACAAATGATCTTCACTGTCAGGTATCTACAAAGAGGGCCTGAGTTACAGCTGAAGATGCAGGAAAACAAATAAATAAAAAGGCAAAACATGGCAGATGAGAGGAAGTGTTTAAGGCTTACATATTCCCAGTGGGAGCTTCTCTCAGTAATGTGAGGTGGAGGACTTTGAAAGGGAATTTTGTGCACCCAGTGTTAGACCCTACAAAAGGCAAGTAAGAGCCAGGGGCAGAGATACAGTATATTACCACTGTTTGACCTCATTGTAAATTTCTCTAAAAATTAGAAATACAAGTGCATGAACCCATATGCCTGTGTTGGCTTGATTATGATGTAATGACCTATCTGGCCTCTCACTCTAGCACTCTAGACCTTGATAAACTTGCCCTGTTACAATACCTGTTCCTATACTTTTATATGAGAAGACCTACTTATTAACATACCCAGAGAAGACCCATTAACCAAGTTATACAAGTAAATATAAAATCAGAATGAAAATATAAAATGAAAAGTATTAGATTACTAATGATCAAAGCATTCCCTTCCTAAAGGAACACTGACATTGGATAAGGGGAGAAAAAACATTTTATAATCATATAATTATGACAAGTGCAAACATATAAAAGAACTATTTAGGAGTACCTTATGGTTTTTATTTTGTGATGCAAAAGGTGTTAAACAACACTCATTTCATCCATCTCATGATGGGGATGTTCTTGCTAAAAGAACTTTAAAATTAAAAAATTCACTGGCTTCAATTCCCTGATCCTACATAAGTACCTGATCTTCAGGTAACTACACACTTCTCCCCAAATTATTTTTTGTGCATCAATTTAGCAACCAAATAATGACAATAATATCTGTCCATTTTATTTGTAGGAAAGTAAATGTCCATCATGGAGCACTATAGTAACTAAGTTATTCCTATGACTCTGCTAAAGAAGCAGTAACCAGTATGTATTTACAAACAGGGATGAATGAGTACAAGGGGAAAGGCTAGATGAGTAGCTCATATTTAAAATACAATGAATCAACTATCATATTCTACTTCAGAAACCTAAGTAATATGGATGAACTGGGGAAAAAACCCTACAGTCCTGGGCCATTCGAAAAATAGAAATATGTTTACTTATGACATTTCCATGAAGTAGTTTTGTTTGTTGTTATTCTCTTCCATTAATTCTAAGTTTTATCTTTATTTAATTTTACCATCAGAAATAATCAAATCAAAAGCACTTACTAAGTCAAATATCATTTATCTAATACTTGAAGTCATAAATTAAGGAAAGCTGGGGAGGAAATATGCAAAGAAACACACAGGAAATGGTTATCAGGAAGGATAAAGTAAGTCACCTGAGTGCCTCTTACATCATTGCAAAAGCAAAGGGAATATAGACAGCTGACATTCCATATATGTTTATGCTAGGTAATTCTTCCTTCCCCTCCATTTGTATGGAAAACTTACATCCATGCATTACTAAGGTCTCCATTTAAATCATAATATTTAGTGGAGTAGTGAAGTTGCTTATATCCATAAATAAATGGATCTTTTGTTACCATGCATCCCTGTAGTGAGACATGTGGTCAAGGTGATGATCCCAGGATCTCTGAGATGCAATCCTCACTGAGTTTTATTCCCACTTTTCCCCTAAACTATCCTTGGCCCTATTGGTTATATAACTTATCCTATCCCTCCTGCTCACCAAGAAACTGGTAATAGCTCTGGATATTCATTCTACCTAACAAATCAGTTTCCCAGGTCTGCCATCACCCTAGCAGTCCTGGCTTAGGTAACTTCCTGAAACATATTTTTAAAAGCCACCTAAATTTAGCTAATCACAGAGACTTCTGAAAAACCAACTTTAGGTGAAAGATCAATAGCGTGGATTATTTAATAGGATTCTTAAAGAATTTTAAAAACGGATCAGGACTGAAGACTGTGTTTCAATTTTAACCATGTACACAAAGCAAGAGAAAAACGATATGAATCTTGAAAAATGGTATGTAGATAAATATACAAACCAAGAAATCACCAATTAAAATGGATTATTTGAAGAAAAATATGATTGCATATAAAGTTAGGCTCTAGGAAAAAGAAATACAAAAATTAAGTGAGATAATACAATTGTACCCTATCCTTATTCAACATTACTTACCAAAGCTTGGAATTAATAATAGAAATGTGCTAAATGAAAGTCTCTTACAAATAGAAGTTCTAGGGGGAGGAGTCAAGATGGTGGAGAAGTAGCCTGCTGAGACGACATCGGGTAACAGGAGATCAGCTAGACAGCTTATGTAACCATTGTGAACACCTACAAATCCAATGGGAAATCGAAGAGAAGAGCAACAATTCTAGAAACAGAAAATTGATCACTTTCTGAAAGGTAGGACCTATGGAGAAGTGAATCCAAAGCGACGGGAAGACAGACCGCGAGGGGAGGGGCCGGCTCCTGGCAAGCGGCAGAGCAGTGGAGCACAAAATCGGGACTTTTAAAAGTCTGCTCCATGGAGGGACATTGCTTCAGAGGCTAAACCGCGGGGAACCCAGGCGGGGTCAGTGTAACCCCAGGTCCCGCGGGGTCACAGAAGGACTGGGGGTGTCTGAGTGCCACAGAGCTCACAGGTATTAGAGCGGGGAAGCCGGCTACAGCAACAAAGCTGAGGAGTGAGCTCTAAGCCCGGGGTTACCTTGTGCCGGTCGCAGGCTGGGTCGGCTTGGAGCGCGGCCTGAGGCCACAGAGACAGAAGTGCCCAGGCGCTTTTCTCCAAGTGCGAGCAATTGACTGCTTTCCTCCAGACGCGACCGCAGGCCAGGGAGGCGGGGCGGTTGGGCGCTTTTCTCTGAGGGCACACTGAGGAGCGGGACTCCAAGCTCTCGGTACCTCCGGGCCGGAGATTGGGAGGCCACCATCTTCATTCCCATCCTCCGGAACTCTATGGAAAGTGCTCAGGGAACAAAAGCTCCCGAAAGAAAACCCGAGCAGATTACTTAGCCCGGCCCCTGGCAAGGGCGGTACAATTCCGCCTGCGGCAAAGACACTTGAGAATCACTACAACAGGCCCCTCTTCCAGAAGATCAACAAGAAACCCAGCCAAGACCAACTTCACTCACCAATAACAGCAGAATTCTAGAGGAGGAGAAAGCAAATCTTATCTGGACAAAATGACAAGGTGGAAAAACTCACCACAAAAAAAAGAACAAGAGACAGTACAGAAGGCTGGGGACCTAATCAATATGGACATTGGTAATATGACGATTCTCAAGGTTCTAGCCAGGCTTGAAAAAGGCATAGAAGATATTAGAGAAACCCTCTCTGGAGACATAAAAGCTCTTTCTGGAGAAATAAAAGAACTAAAATCTAAACAAGTTGAAATCAAAAAAGCTATTAATGAGGTGCAATCAAAAATGGAAGCTCTTACTGCTAGGATAAATGAGGCAGAGGAAAGAATTAGTGACATAGAAGACCAAATGACAGAGAATAAAGAAGCTGAGCAAAAGAGAGACAAATACTGGACCAAGAGGAGAGAATTCGAAAGATAAGCAACACCATAAGATGACACAACATTAGAATAATTGGGATTCCAGAAGAAGAAGAAAGAGAGAGGGGAGCAGAAGGTATATTGGAGACAATTATTGGAGAGAATTTCCCTAATATGGCAAAGGGAACAAACATCAAAATCCAGGAGATGCTAAGAACGCCCCTCAAAATTAATAAAAATAGGTCCACACCTCATCACCTGATAGTAAAATTGACAAGTCTTAGCGACAAAGAGAAAATCCTGAAAGCAGGCCGGGAAAAGAAGTCTGTAACATACAAGGGTAAAAATATTAGATTGGCAGCGGACCTATCCACAGAGACCTGGCAGGCCAGAAGAACTGGCATGATATATTCAGAGCACTAGACGAGAAAAACATGCAGCCAAGAATACTATATCTGGCTAGGCTATCATTGAAGATAGAAGGAGAGATAAAGAGCTTCCAGGACAAACAAAAGCTGAAAGAATTTGCAAACACCAAACCAGCTCTACAGGAAATATTGAAAGGGGTCCTCTAAACAAAGAGAGACCCTAAAAGTAGTAGATCAGAAAGAAACAGAGACAATATACAGTAACAGTCACCATAAAGGCAATACAATGGCAATAAATTCATATCTCTCAGTAGTTACCCTGAATGTTAATGGGCTAAATGCCCCAATCAAAAGACACAGGGTATCAGAATGGATTAAAAAACAAAACCCATCAATATGCTGCCTACAAGAAACTCATTTTAGACCCGAAGACACCTCCAGATTTAAAGTGAGGGGGTGGAAAACAATGTAACATGCTAATGGACATCAGAAGAAAGCTGGGGTGGCAATCCTTATATCAGATCAATTAGATTTTAAGCCAAAGACTACAATAAGAGATGAGGAAGGACACTATATCCTACTCAAAGGGTCTGTCCAACAAGAAGACCTAACAATCTTAAATATCTATGCCCCTAACATGGGAGCAGCCAACTATATAAACCAATTAATAACAAAATCAAAGAAATACATTGACAGTAATATAATAATAGCAGGGGACTTTAACACTCCCCTCACTGAAATGGACAGATCATCTAAGCAGAAGATCAACAAGGAAATAAAGGCCTTAAATGACACACTGGACCAGATGGACATCACAGATATATTCAGAACATTCCATCCCAAAGCAATAGAATATACATTCTTCTCTAGTGCACATGGAACATTCTCCAGAATAGACCACATCCTGGGTCATAAATCAGGTCTCAACAGGTATCAAAAGATTGGGATCATTCCCTGCATACTTTCAGACCACAATGCTCTGAAGCTAGAACTCAATCACAAGAGGAAATTTGGAAAGAACGCAAATACATGGAGACTAAACAGCATCCTTCTAAAAAATGAATGGGTCAACCAGGAAATTAAAAAAGAATTGAAAAAATTCATGGAAACAAATGATAATGAAAACACAACGGTTCAAAATCTGTGGGACACAACAAAGGCAGTCCTGAGAGGAAAATATATAGCGGTACAAGCCTTTCTCAAGAAACAAGAAAGGTCTCAAATACACAACCTAACCTTACACCTAAAGGAGCTGGAGAAAGAACAACAAAGAAAGCCTAAACCCAGCAGGAGAAAAGAAATCATAAAGATCAGAGCAGAAATCAATGAAATAGAAACTAAAAAAACAACAGAACAAATTAACGAAACTAGGAGCTGGTTCTTTGAAAGAATTAATAAGATTGACAAACCCCTGGCCAGACTTATCAAAAAGAAAAGAGAAAGGACGCAAATAAATAAAATCATGAATGAAAGAGGAGAGATCACAACCAAACCAAAGAAATACAAACAATTATAAGAACATACTATGAGCAACTCTACGCCAACAAATTTGACAATCTGGAAGAAATGGATACATTTCTAGAGACATATAAACTACCACAACTGAACCAGGAAGAAATAGATAACCTGAACAGACCCATAACCAGTAAGGAGATTGAAACAGTCATCAAAAATCTCCAAACAAACAAGAGTCCAGGACCAGACGGCTTCCCAGGGGAATTCTACCAAACATTTAAAGAAGAATTAATTCCTATTCTCCTGAAACTGTTCCAAAAAATAGAAATGGAAGGAAAACTTCCAAACTCATTGTATGAGGCCAGCATCACCTTGACCCCAAAACCAGACAAGGATCCCATCAAAAAAGAGAATTACAGACCAATATCCTTGATGAACACAGATGCGAAAATTCTCACCAAAATACTGGCCAATACAATCCAACAGTACATTAAAAGGATTATTTACCACGACCAAGTGGGATTTATTCTAGGGCTGCAAGGTTGGTTCAACATCCACAAATCCATGAATGTGATACAATACATTAATAAAAGAAAGAATAAGAACCATATGATACTCTCAATAGATGCTGAAAAAGCATTTGACAAAGTGCAGCATCCCTTCCTGATTAAAACTCTTCAAAGTGTAGGGATAGAGGGCACATACCTCAATATTATCAAAGCCATCTATGAAAAACCCACCGTAAATATCATTCTCAATGGAGAAAAACTGAAAGCTTTTCCGCTAAGGTCAGGAACACGGCAAGGCTGTCCATTATCACCACTGCTGTTCAACATAGTACTAGAAGTCCTAGCCTCAGCAATCAGACAACAAAAAGAAATTAAAGGCATCCAAATTGGCAAAGAAGAAGTCAAACTATCACTCTTTGCAGATGATATGATACTAGTTGTGGAAAACCCAAAAGGCTCCACTCCAAAACTGCTAGAACTTGTACAGGAATTCAGTAAAGTGTCAGGATATAAAGTCAATGCACAGAAATCAGTTGCATTTCTTTACACTAACAACAAGACAGAAGAAAGAGAAATTGAGGAGTCAGTCCCATTTACAATTGCACCCAAAACCATAAGATACCTAGGAATAAATCTAACCAAAGTGGCAATGAATCTATACTCAGAAAACTATAAAGTCCTCATGAAAGAAATTGAGGAAGACACAAAGAAATGGAAAAATATTCCATGCTCATGGATTGGAAGAACAAATATTGTGAAAATGTCTATTCTACCTAAAGCAATCTACACATTTAATGCAATCCCTATCAAAATCCCATCCATTTTTTTCAAAGAAATAGAAAAAATAATCCTAAAATTTATATGGAACAAGAAAAGACCTCGAATAGCCAGAGGAATGTTGAAAAAGAAAGCCAAAGTCAGTGGCATCACAATTCCAGACTTCAAGCTCTATTACAAAGCTGTCATCATCAAGACAGTATGGTACTGGCACAAAAACAGACACATAGATCAATGGAACAGAATAGAGAGCCCAGAAATAGACCCTCAACTCTATGGTCAACTCATCTTCGACAAAGCAGGAAGGAATGTCCACTGGAAAAAAAACAGCCTCTTCAACAAATGGTGCTGGGAAAATTGGACAGCCACATGCAGAAAAATGGAAATGGACTATTTCCTTACACCACACACGAAAATAGACTCAAAATGGATGAAGGACCTCAATGTGAGAAAGGAATCCATCAAAATCCTTGAGGAGAACTCAGGCAGCAACCTCTTTGACCTCAACCACAGCAACTTCTTCCTAGGAACATCGCCAAAGGCAACAGAAGCAAGGGCAAAAATGAACTATTGGGATTTCATCAAGATCAAAAGCTTTTGCACAGCAAAGGAAACAGTTAACAAAACCAAAAGACAACTGACAGAATGGGAGAAGATATTTGCAAACAACATAGCAGATAAAGGGCTAGTATCCAAAATCTATAAAGAGCTTATCAAACTCAACACCCAAAGAACAAATAATCCAATCAAGAAATGGGCAGAGGACATGAACAGACATTTCTGCAAAGAAGACATCCAGATGGCCAACAGACACATGAAAAAATGCTCCACATCACTCGGCATCAGGGAAATACCAATCAAAACCACAATGAGATAGAATGGCTAAAATTAACAAGTCAAGAAATGACAGATGCTGGCGAGGATGCAGAGAGAGGGGAACCCTCCTACACTGCTGGTGGGAATGCAAGCTGGTGCAACCACTCTGGAAAACAGTGTGGAGGTTCCTCAAAAAACTGAAAATAGAGTTACCCTATGACCCAGCGATTGCACTACTAGGTATATATCCTAAAGATACAAACGTGGTGCTCCAAAGGGGCATGTGCACCCGAATGTTTATAGCAGCAATGTCCACAATAGCCAAACTGTGGAAAGAGCCTAGATGTCCATCAACAGATGAATGGATAAAGAAGATGTGGCATATATACACAATGGAATACTATGCAGCCATCAAAAGAAATTAAATCTTGACATTTGCGACAACGTAGATGGAACTAGAGGGTATTATGCTTAGCGAAATAAGTCAATCGGAGAAAGACAACTATCATATGATCTGTTTGATATGAGGAAGTGGAGATGCAATGTGGGGGGGTTGGGGGCAGGTAGGAAAAGCAAAAATGAATGAAGATGGGATTGGGAGGGAGACAAACCATAAAAGACTCAATCTCAAAAAACAGACTGAGGGTTGCTGGGGGGAGGGGGGACGGGAGAGGGTGGTTGGGGATATGGACATTGGGGAGGGTATGTGCAATGATGAGTGCTGTGAAATGGGTAAACCTGGCGATTCACAGACCTGTACCCCTGGGGTTAAAAATACATTACATGTTTATTAAAATAAATAAATTAATTAAAAAAAACAAAAAAAAACAAATAGAAGTTCTATAGGGATGCCTGGGTGGCTCAGCGGGTTAAAGCCTCTGCCTTTGGCTCAGGTCATGATCCCAGTATCCTGGGATCGAGCCCCGCATCGGGTTCTCTGCTCAGCAGGGAGCCTGCTTCCTCCTCTCTCTCTCTTTCTGCCTGCCTCTCTGCCTACTTATGATCTCTGTCTGTTGAATAAATAAAAAATAAAATCTTTAAAAAAAAAAAAACCCAAATAGAAGTTCTATACAAGCATTTGAAAAAGAGCCTAAGTTTGTATTTAAAGCAATGATCAGAAACAGAAGTTTTAGTAGATCAAAGTAACATCTTCTGTGTCATGTCTCTTTTCAGAACAACTAAGGATTTTGTTAATAACCATCTGCTAGGTTGAGGCTTTTCTTTTTTTTAATGAAATTTAAAAAATTTTTTTTCATTAAAAAAAAGGACATACCATCTCATGATTATATTTGAGTCAGTATATGCAGAATTTGTTTACATCAGAATGACAATTTTTTGCCATAGAGTCTTTTTGAAAGCAGCTTTCAAAAGAGTTGATAAATTATATGATGTCCTCAGATGAGATAACGGAGTCAACAGGAAATCTCTAATTAGATAAGATTCTAACAATTGTGAGTTTATGGGAGTTGTGAATAAGATGAGTGCCAATTAAAATGTCCAAAAAACTAAAACTAAGAGCTTATCTTTTATAGCAGTACATTATACAAGAGTTTTCCCTTTCTTTGATTTTCAACCAAATTGGAAAAAAATTAAGGGTTAAGTATTTAAGCTTTGAAATCTAGACTTATTCTGTCATAATTGGAAAATGCACTAGTTAGGAGAAGACTGTTCATAAGATTTTGGAAAGCAACCTATTTTTTTTTTTTTTCAGTGACAACCATTATGGAATTTTCCGTGAAAATTGCTTTTCACTTTAATCAAAATATTTTTAACTAATAATACACTATACACCTCAGGGAATAAAAGAAAAAAGAAACTAATAGGAAAAGAAATCCATCATTTGCATTTTATTAATAGAGTGTTCAGAGACACGTTTAAATATCCTGAAAAGAAAAGGAAAAAACCTTTAAACAAAACATATAACCACATCTGGTCAAGTAACTAAAGTATTTTTTTAATCTTCTATTCTCTTGACCTCTGCACTTTGAATCAGGGGGAGCTGTTTGTTACGATTCACTCTATCCTACAGACCTTCATGGCAGGTCTTCAGAACTCTGAATGTGGACAATTTATAAAGAGACAAGGCACCTTTAAAATTATTTCTTTGAAGGTGTCTCTCTATTTCAATTCTGAAAGTAAATGCCTGGAATAAAAGTCAAACCTTAAATTCTAGTTTAACTGGTAGATGGCAACTGAAAAAGAATACAGAATTTTTCATTTTTCTATGCATGATGTCCTTGTAGGCTCACTATTTTAAAAACTTGGAATTATAAAATTTAAGGTCCAGAAGATATCTTAGGAGAATTTCCAGCCCGCATCTCCATTACAAAGATTAAACGTAACAGAGCATCGAAGAGCCTGACCCGGATTCCTACTCCCAAAACCAGATTCTGAGTGCCCTAAAAAACTAAAAGACCCACAAATGTCATCGGTCTTTTTACCAGGCAATTAAGATTCATCAGAGAAGACGCACTTACTCTCATAGGAAAAGGAAAAGTACTTATAGCTGGCCACCTTTACTCTGGAAAGCAAAAAGAGGGAAGGCTGAGGATCCCATAGTCCTGCTTATGGATTTCAACTTATTTCTATTTTCTTTAAAATATATACTTTATATATATATATATATGTATGTATATATATATATACATACATATATATACACATATATATATGTATGTGTATATATATACATATATATATGTATATATATAATTTTTTTTTTTTTTTTGAGAGAGAGGGAGAGCACAAGAAAACACAAAAACATTAGTGGGCAGAGGGGCTGAGGGAGAGAGACAAGCAGACTTTAAGCTAAGCAGGGAGCCCAATGGGGGGCTCGAACCTGGGACCACAAGATCCCAACCTGAGCTGAAGTCAGATGCTTAACTGACTAAGCCACCCGGGAGCTCCAACTTATTTATATATTCACTGTTGGTTTCACTCCTGCCTTCTACTATAAGAGCACTCCAGCCAATTTTAAGTGTTAACTTGCTTACACATTCCTTGCTTGCTGACCTAAGTCCTCGATCTGCAGCAGAACTTTCTTTCAGAATTATAGACCCCGGCCCTGTGGAATGAAGAACCAAACTCTCCCAGAAGATAGGGCTTGACTACACGTGAAAACAGCTGCTGCAGATGCCAGCGCATCTATACAGGACGATGCCACAGCCAAGTCACTGGCTGGGCACCTGCTTCTCCTGCATGTAGCACCCCCTCCCTTTTCCCCAGGTCTTGCCTTTTAAACTCTCCAGGTTTGCCTGGAGAGAAGATGGTCTTTGAAACAACAGTCCACCATCTTCTCTGGTTGTCAGCTTCCTGAATAAAGCCCGCTTTCCTTTCCCACCATCCCTTGTCTATCAAGTAGTGATTTTCAAGTGGTGAATAGCTGAACCTGAGTTTGGAACCGGTTCTCTGTCTGGTAACATTATTATGTCCAGTGCCCGTCAGCTGAGACTGTCTCTGCTCCAATTTCTCCAAAGAATAAAGCTCCTCTTACCCCCTGGAGCATGGTGTGGGGCAGTTGCTTGGCTACATGGAAAAGGGAGAGTGCTGGAAATCCAAGGTTTCTGTTGACAGACTTCCAAGTAGTCACCTGTCTTCACTGCTCTTCCTCTCTTGTGCCTTCTGCCCTACTTGTTACTTCTAAGCACAGATTCCTTCAGGAACCTGGCAGGGACATTTCTCCCCACTTGGAGGGTCCATGTGTCCAACCTCTGACACAGACAACACATGTTTTTTTGCTTCATTTAAATACCACTCCTCCATTCTTTTTGAAAATACTGAGATTTAAATGCCTTTGCTGTTGGGGCACCTGGGTGACTCAGTTGGTTAAGCATCTGACTTTGGCTAAGGTCATGATCTCTGGGTCCTGGAATGGAGCCTTGCATTGAGCTCCCCACTCAGTGGGGAGTCTGCTTCTCCCTCTGCCCTGCCCCCACATTCATGCTCTCTTTTGCTCTTAAATAAAATCTTGAAAAAAAATAAACTCCTTTGCTGTCTTTCCTGTTACTTTTAACTGTTGCTTAATACCATTCTTATTTCCTTATCATTTTCGCTGTAGTGAGGTTTTTATAAGGCACAAATCATATTCATATAAATTACCAAATTTCATATTTTTCTCTTAAATAAATGTGTATTTTTTAAAGCACAGGCATATAATTATATGTGGGTTACGATAAAAATTCTATGAAAATTTTATCTGTTCTGGCCTCCACTGCTTTCTCATCATCTAGAACAGGGCTTAATCAATAATTACTTTTGTATGAATGCATAAATACATGTATTTACAAAACATAATTTCTTTATGAAATATTTTCACATGACAATTCTAGACCACTTTTTTATTGATGTTTAAGTTGCCATTAAAACATACCTTCACAGTATTCCATTGCATGGGATTTCTGTAAATACAGACTCACCTTATTGTTAAAAGCAAACCCACATTCCATAGAAAGAATCAGAAGTAGAAATAACTGAGAAAGTGCGTAAGTGTATGCGTGTATATGCATACAGACAGATACATAGAGCTATATGGTTATAGCCTCTCATTTACAACAGGTTCTTCTGTTTATCCTTAGCAGTTTAGCGCAAGCATCTCTGAGCCATATATAATAGAATCAGTCCCAGAGACAGAAAACTTGAGCAATGTTTGTGGCTTGACATAAAAAGTGGACCTTATCTTGAGTCCCACAGTACATCATTACCCTGTGGCAAATAACCACCACATGTAATTTAGAAAGGTCCTTCATACACTTTGACTGCATCCACTCTGGTCTATTACATAAAATACACCCAAGGTTAAGTTCAACAGGGAAATATTAGGAAGTATGCCTCTTTCCCTCCTTTGAGTAACTCAGCATCTTTCATCATTGTTTAAAAAGTTTAAAAATCCTTAAAACATTGCATTTATTTTAATTTTTAAATTTTTAAGTTACTGAGATATACAGTCTAGTGCAAACTAAAGAGGAGTTCTCCCTTTTAGGTATCCTTTTCATGTAATTCATGATTTTCCTTCTCGTTTCTTTTATTCTTGTTCTGCCTTCTGGATTCCTCTCTACCCTGGTTTTTAAAATTATTCTTCCTTTTTCTTTCCTTTCTGTCCTTTTTCTATGTCCTCTTCCATTATTTTGCAGTGGTGTAAGTCTTTTGAGGAAAAAAAAAAGATTAAATGAGCAAACTTCATATTCATGCTCCAAAAATCATATCCCTTTTGTGATTTGTACATGCCTGATTTACTGAAGGTTTATTACTTTGAGTTGAAAAGTGGCACTACTCAAACCAAGATTGGGTAATCTGAGAGAATGGGAGTAGAGGTAGGCAGGCATTCTAGGGAGGTAGAATTGTGTTGGGAGTGGAAAGAAATCTGTAACAGAGTATTTGGGATTGATCTTAACACCATTCATATTGTACTACATAGTTATCTACTGTGAGGCACAAACTATTAAATGGAAAAACTCCTCTGTTCTCTTTCACCCTCCACACATCCTCCCACATACACATTCTCTGTTTTTCTGTGCCTCTGCATGTATGTGTGTAGCAGAGTGGTGAAATCACCGATTGTTTAGTTGTAAAGATACAATTTGGATATTTATTCCACTATTGATTATACAAAGTGAAACTTGAGCAAGTTACTAATTACTCTAAGCCTTAGAACTCCTTTATACAATGAAGATGCAAATACTTAACGCTCAGGTTGTTGTCAGAGTATTTAAATAATATCATATATCTAGTTGTTGATTTGGCCTAGAGCCTGGCGAACGCTCTGTGGTGAAAACTGGTAGCTATTCACCAAAATCCATGTTCTCTCTTCCCTCAGACCAGAGCAAGACCACAATACCTCACTGCCTTTGAAGATAAAAGAGCCCCGTGCTGGCATTACTGTGAGTAGACCCTGAGCAAAAGTGCTACCTGCTCCATCTGGCCAATAAACATCTTGCAATATCATTGTCTCTGCTCCTTCTCCTTCAGGGGGTGAGGAAGCTAGATCTGAGAAGCTGTGTAAATTCTTCTCCTGCCCCTTTGAAATGTATGTAAATCTCCTCCCATGTTCTTTCCAGTTTTAGGACTCAGAAAATATCTTTAAGACCTAAGAATCCTATCTTTGAAACATAACAGTGGAATGAGAGAACACCCCTCCAGATCAATTACTTTGGGAGGTGGTTAGAAAGAGCTAGAATGTTATGTGCTTAATGGACTCCTTGCTCCTTATATGCAGGTAATACAATAAAGAGGTGAACTCAGGAAAGAGGTCCTGGTTTGACAGCAGAGACGCAAGAGAACAGAGTCCTGAATTTCAGGATCTTTAAAACTTGAAAAGTAAACTGTAACCTAGGAATAGGAAATAAGACTGAGAGCATTTGAATTAAAAAAATCCATTTGATTTTCAAGTTTATCAGAGGAAAGCAGCACACATGACACATAGCCTATTTGCATGGCCTCAACTACCATTTCGTTTAGAAAAAAATAAAAAATAAGAAGGAAGGAAGGAGGAAGGGAGGACAGAAATTTTCTATTGTGCCTAAGCCACTGTGTATTCTTAGAGTCCAGATACCAGAAATTCAATAGCAACACCACACAAATCATACGGGCATACTGATCAGAACAGCAGGAAACATTTCTCATACTCCTCAATCCAATATGATACTAGGGAAGAGTCCTGGGAATTTCATCTTAATTCTTGGCCTAGCTCTGTGCTATACCCTTCAGTAATTCATTTTATTGTTTTTGTTTCCATTTCTGCACTTCTAATGAATGTTGGAATTGATCATTTACGCTCTTTTACATGATTTTTGTACTTCCAAACACAGTCTGATAATGACCACAAAAATACGACTAAACTTCTAGCTAGGAACTCAGATCTATGGTCAATTATTTTAATCCAGTTCACTTGAAATTTAAAAGACCTCTGCTCCCTGGCAAGCCACTTCAGCCAGCTGAAAAAGGCATTCTGACTCATGGCCTGTTGAGCTCCTCACGGAGGTAAGGGGATAAGAAATACACAAAGATGCAGGCTTGAAACAGGCATACTCTATACTATTAAAAGAAACCTTTAGAATATTTTAAAAGCCGAATGGTATAGCAAAATATTTTCCTTTGTAGAAGAAACCAGTAGGAACAAATAATATTTCTTTGTTCATTATAGCATATTTGTATACAGACCTTTGCAATTGATTAGAGCAGTGCTAAATTTCAAAGAACAGCAATCTAGTTTTTATATAGTTGAGTGGCCTAGATATTAATAAGGATATACATACTAATGATGATGAACCAGCTGTCCATGGAAAAGCTGATTTAGAGCATATCCCATTTTATCATTCTGACAGCTCGCAGGGGAAAACATACCATATTCATTCCCATTCCTTGTGCTAGAGTCAAATTAGAATTTCATTTAAAGATAAGGAGCCAATATCATACCATTTTACATTCTCATCTTTATGACCTACTTATTTTTCATACTAGCTGTTAAGAGATGGGCATTCTTCAATGTCAGATGGGAGTGGTTTTATTTCTCTATTTTCTGTTTTAGCGATCTTTTGAAAGAAATATTTCTTCCCTCTATTTCAGATACACTTTAAGGTATTAGATCACATTGGTTCTTTTTTTTTTTTTTACCTTTTTTTTTTTTGGTTGGGGACTTCTTTTGGCATTTTTTAATTTTTTATTTAATATGACTTCATAATATTTAATCATTTAATAGTGTGTCATTCATTTCTAATTAGTGGTAGACAATTTCTAATTTGAAATAGATAATAGTAATATATTTATTACTAATATTTCTAATATTACTAATATTTCTAATTTGAAATAGATAATAGTAATATATGCTAATTAGTGGTAGACAATTTCCAATTTGAAATAGATAACAGTAATATATGCTTCTGTGTGTAATATTTTAAAAGACTATAATAACAATTCGAACAGAAGAACTAATTTCTAATCCAAATTTTTAATGCCCTCTTTGATAACAACTGAATTAAAGGGAGTGGAAATGAACCAACTGCATTAGGGCAGAGAGATCAGAGGAAAAGAGAAACTGAGTGAAGATTTCATATATCAACTTTCTTTGGAAAATTCTACTGTGTTAGCACTAATCTTACCTGTAATAAGGGCCAGGTAAAACTGTGAAATTTATGCTAAGTTAATAATTTCCATGTATTGAGTCTTTTCCATTGGCCACTCTTTTTTTACAAGGTACAGTGCTCTTGAAAAACCCAAGAGCTTGTATTCCTTTCTTAATGAACCCAACCTGTTCTGCAAAACATCTAGGGACCCACACTACTAATGCCATGCAGTACAGATATAAGGTTATCTGGAGCAAAACTCAGGAAATGATCTTATTTAAAAGGTAGGGTCATGAAACCCAGTAGCTGGAATTTGCCTAGGTTTTTTTTTGTTGTTGTTGCTGTTGAGCTAACACCTATTGGGTCAGCTCTTGGCTAATCTAGCAAAGCAAGGAGGAAACAGCCTTTAGGGCTCTCCAAATTGGTCATCTCAGATCCTTACAAAAATATTCCTACCTTGTCTCCTATTTCTCAGGGTGCTACTGACTGCTGAAAAAGTCACAAGTCAATGATTGCTGTTGCATTAAAACACTGGGAGGCTGTTACTTTACTCAGGTAATGTAATAATTATAGTCATAGTCATAATCCTCATAATAAAATAACCAGTGTTTAGTGAATCTTTACTATGCACCAGGCACTATGCTAAGCACCTCCTCAGCATTAAGTCATCCAATTTAATCAGTATAAGAATCCCATGACATACATACTATTATTGGCCACAAACTATTTAGATACGAAAAGGGTGCATTAGTAAATTGTGCCTTCACCAAAATAACTAAATTGAAGATGCAGAGTTTAAACACAACCACATTCTGGATGGGTAAGCCACTTGAGGGGGAAATATACCTTCTAGTTTTACCCAACTCGTAGCCAGTTCTGATCGCCTTTTACGCCTTTGAAGAGGCACAGATCAGCTGGCTTACCAGAAATACCCTAAACTCTCTGGAAATCAAGGTGTGAAGAACAAATGCCTGTGCTCTGGATATTAAACAGAGACGGCCTCCCTCATAAATTAACCAGAACCAATTGACGCAGATACCGTAGGAAAAGCACAAAACAATATAAAGTAAGCACTGTCTTCTTCAATTCCTAGCAGCTCTCTGCCTTCTGAAAATGCATAATTCATGCAGCTATCAGGTCACTCTCTCGTCAGCATCACAAAGGAAAGCGGGGAGGAAAGGCCGCTTTCATACTAATCAGTCCGAGAATATTTACACGGCAGCCCACTGCTCTTCCTTCAACACACAGGCTCACTTCTGAAGCTTCCATGTCTTATGAGTTATTAAAGCATCAAGACTAAATTGGAACATTGGCAATTTTTTAAAACTAGACTATAAAAAATTACTATTCAAGTCCCTTTACCCTTTTCTCCCTACCATTAGTCTCCCATTTAACAACCTGAAGTCTCCTTAATAGGCCTTGTGTTCTATACTTTCTGCCACTTCTGCAGTAACCGCTTTGGAATCTTGAAGCTGAGACCAGTCACCCTTATTTGCCCTTCTTTTATCCAGCAACAGATCGCTACTTAATCCCCATCTATTTTTAAAAGGAGTTCACCACGATGTTTCAGATGGAAGAAAAGAATACTAAACACTCTAATTGCCCTGAAAGTGCTATTTCCACTGCCAGTTTTCGCCTTAGAAGCATGGGGAACCCCTCAAAGCCCTGCACTGAGATGGGTAGGGGCTGGGGAAAGATTGTAGGGCCGATGCTCTGGTTTTCATAGGTACACACACAGCAAAGAAAGAAAACAAAAGAAACCCTGGTACTTTATCCTCCTAAGGCCCCAGTTCTAAGAAATAAAATCAGTGATTCAGACCTATTCATGTTTCTACAGCATCTTTTTTTTTTTTCTTTTTGACATTATGAGGTGTTCTTTTTGCAGCCTAATTTCATTTATTCTGTGTGCTCCTGGAACAGGACTCCTCCCAAGGCTTTGGAAAATGATGCCATAGTTTAATAGATGTCACTAGCACAGAGGAACTTTCATGATGTTGTGACTAAATTTTTCTTTTCTTAATTGCATACCATTATTCCTAATTATGTTTACTGGTATGGTGCTAAGTAATTATGCTCCCTTCTTCCTGTTAACACCCTTCAGATATTAGAAGCAGTTATGTCCCTCATTAATTTTAGCTGAGAAGGCTATGTATATTTAATTTTGTATTATTTCCCAGATCTGTGTCAAATTTCCCTCCTCTTCCAAGATTGTTTTACCCCCCCTACACACAAAGTGCTTCTCTATGTTTTAGACTATGTAGTTTTCATACCTCTTTTGGCCCCCAATCTTAATTGGGATTAACGTTTCACTTTTCGCTTTATTACCTAAACTTTAACAAAATCCTATCTTTGTCTTCATGGTCTTTCTGTAATTTATCCTTGCTTCCTCTCACCTCCAACTGGCTAAACAACCTCTCTACATCTGTTTGGGCTGCTGTAACAAATCCCATAGACTGGGTGGCTTACACACAACAAAAATTTATTTCTTATACCTCTGGAGGCTGGAAGTCCAAGATGAAAGCATCAAGCAGATCTGGTGTCTAGTAGAGAGACTGATTCCTAGTTCATGGTTTCCTCCTAGTGTCTTCACATGGCAGTCAAGCTAAAAAGCTATCAGGGGTCTCTTTTCTGAGAGCACTAATCTAATTTAAGGTCTAATCACCTCCTGAGGATCCCACCCTTAATACCATCATATTGAAGATTCAGTTTCAACATATAAACTTCAGGGAGACAAAAATATTCAGTCTAGAGCACATCCCTTTCAGAAACTTGTCCTCCTAAACTCTACCTCACTATCCAAAGGCATATTGTTATTTTCATGGTCCTCTCAACTCTGCAATCTTTGGTCCCAAACTGCAGGAGAGGCTATCTCTTCTGGCAGGGCTTCTGACTACCTTCATGCGGATCCAGTCGAAGAGTATCTAATCTCATGCCCAAGCTTCTCACCTCTTCCCTCCAGCCCTGAGGCTTCTTTGGTGGTGCCTAAGTTCAGAGACCACAGGACTCCCAGTACTCACATGTGCTGTGCAAACGGAAGGAGTAAGTGAGTTCGAGGCAGATCCTAGACCAGTGTGGCAGGAGCTGGCGAATAAATCCTTCCTTGCTCCTCACCAGCCCCCTGCCTCCTCCACTGAAAAGGAGGTTGTCTCACTTAGTGGAGTAAGGTGTGCATCACAGTCTTTTTTCTGTTTTGTAACCTAAATCGTGGAAGTAGCATCCATCACTGCTGCTACACTCTGCTGGCTAGAAGCAAGTAATTTAAGGCGAGGGGATTACACAGAGTCCTGAATACTTAGGCAGGCACCCACCCTTCCTCAGTAAATGTAAGAACTTCCGCTGGCTCCCTCATCTGATTTTGGCTCTAAATATTAGTTCTTCCTTACATTTAACCTAAACACATTTCCTCATAACTCCCATTCACAGATTATTGCTCTGTCCTACAGAGCAGCCGCACAATGAATGTAACCCCTCTTCTCTGTACCATTCTTTTTCAAATATCTGAAGCAGCTAATGCAGACCTCCAGAGTCTGCTCCTTTTAAACAACCTCTCTCCCTTCCTTCCCTACCACTTAATCAGCTTTAAGTCTTCTCAATATTCTAGTGGACTTCCTGTAAGTAATTCAAATTTAAAGAAAAATTAAAATTCAAATGAAAACAAAATAAAGAGAAAATTTTTCATGCAATGCGTAAAACTCAAGACAAGATTCCAGTCACTATGAACCTGAGTAACTAAAACTCCATGTCTTTTTTCTAGATAGCCCCATCATACCCTCTATCCTCTTGTTCTCCAACCTTTGAGCAACTTTTACTAGGGAACTAGATGCACTGAGAGGGTGTGTGTATCCGAGAGAGAAAGAGAGAGATCCCCACTATGAATGGACATAGATATATATATTTATATATACACATATATAGATATATATATTTATATATACACATACATAGAAATATATATAATTTCTTTCTGTAAAATCAGACCACAAGTGCCAACTGTTGGACCCCTATTTTCAACCTCTCCTTGCTTCTAGGTATCACAAACTTTCATTCAGGATGGGCAAGTCCCTGAATAAATGGTAACAACTACAAAGTCTACAAAGGAGACTTACATAAAGTCTCCACAATTCTCCATCCAGGCTCACACTGATTCATCAGTAAGTACTTTGGGTACAATTTACCACCTCTGAAACCATCTAACTGTGTTGTTGTTCTCCCCATTTGTGTCAGTCTCATACTCAGTGATGTTAAGCTAGCATTGATATATACCTTGCCTGCAACACTTCTATGACTGACCACCCCTTCTCCAATATGAAAAAAACATCAGTATGACAAGGTCTTAATTTTGTTCTTTATCTATACACTACAAGCCTAAAACTCTACTCACTGTTAAAACAATTGTGCAACTTTGAATAGAACCTTTATTTTCTAACCACTGAGACTTTAAAAATTTTTGCTGTATCTTTTTTGCTTACATATTTTTCAAGTCAATTTTCATTATATTTCAAAATATATATCATTATATTACTAATCATATGACCTATATCTTACCTCTTTACCTCATTACTTGAACCAACTACACAGAGAAACTTCACTATCGTTAATGTTCCAACCCTGTGTTCACTGATGTTATTTTCTTCAAAAATCCTATAGTTTGCCTGCAATTGCACTATTGGATATTTACTCCCAAAGACACTGATATAGTGAAAAGAAGGGCCACCTGTACCCCAATGGCCACAGTAGCCAATCTGTGGAAAGAACCAAGATCCCCTTCAACGGACATATGGATAAGGAAGATGTGGTCCATATACACTATAAAGTATTATGCCTCCATCAGAAAGGATGAATACCCAGCTTTTGTATCAACATGGACAGGACTGGAAAAGATTCTGCTGAGTGAAATAAGTCAAGCAGAGAGAGTCCATTACCATATGGTTTCACTTACTTGTAGAGCACAAGGAATAACACGGAGGACATTGGGAAATGGAGAGAAGTGAGTTGGGGGAAATCGGAGGGGGAGACGAGCCATGAGAGACTGTGGACTCTGAGAAACAAACTGAGGGTTGGGTGGAGCGGGTAGGGTGAGCCTGGTGGTGGGTATTATGGAGGGCATGCATTGCATGGAGCACTGGGTGTGGTGCATAAACTATGAATTTTGGAACACTGAAAAAAATTAAATTAAATTTTAAAAATATGAAGAAAATATTATAGAACTATTCAGAAATAGCCATCAAGAAAAGAAGCTGTAACACCTCAAAATCAAATAAAGTAGTTTTAAGTTGTTTGTAATTTAAAAAAAAAATCCTATCATTTGTAGATGGGATAGATTCAAGCAGAAAGAGCTCATTGAGGAACCAGATTAATCAGCCACAATCCTTAAGTAAAATAAAAAAAGCAAGGATGGAGGGGGAGTGAAAAATTATCAGAATGACTTTGACTAAGTTTTAATGACATTGGAAATCAACTAAAATCAACAGATATTTACAAAATGGCCTACATTCAAAGCTGTGAGCTGGGAAATGTAGAAAATATAAACTGTATAAATACTGCCTTGTGAGAAAAGAAAACACACATGTGAATAAAAAAAAAAATATATTTAAACAACAGCACCAGACAGTTATAAAAGAGATGTCGCAGACAGAACATGATTCATTGCCAGATGAATTATTCAGACAATAAATTTTTCAAGAGTTCAGAAGAGGGAGGGATCACTTCAGGCTGGGGTGGTCAGGTCTATGAAGATAGATGCAAGCGAGACGTGAAGCTGGATAAATGGACAAACTTCAGACAGGCAGCAGGCAGAGGGGAGGGTGCTGTGGGAATGGGGCATAGCTTCAGTAAGAGTCTTCGCTGGAATGAATGGAGTGTTAGTCAAACTTTTTTGGAAAGGTTTTCAGAAACTGTAAGAAAGAAAGAGGAATAGTCAGTAAATTCTTGGAGGATCTGGTGACATATTTTTGGAAAGAAGATTGAGAAAACTATTTGGAGAGAGGTGATGATTTGTGAAAGGGGTTTGGATGGGAGGCGGCTGGGAACATGAGCTTAGCAAGGAGGTAGCCTTGTCAGCAGTACAGTGTGGAGGAGCAGAAAACGAGAGAATGGAAGATAAAAGAGTGGCAGAAAATGCATCTGGGCTGGCACTAAAAAGTAGCCAAAGGTTCTCTGCTTCATCATCTATTCACTCAATAAATATTAAATGGAATTGCATAATCCCTTACTCATTCAGTTATAGCTACAGACACGTAAGACTATCACTTGTGTGTCTGATATCATGGATTCCCCACCCGTGGAACCAGTTAGTGAATAATCTGTGAGCCCAGGGCCAGCAAGACTTCCTCTTCCCCAGATCCTGCAGGAGGCAGACAGAAGTCAGATAAGGATTTAAAATCAGTCACTGATATTGGCAAGAGCCAGAATAAAACATCAACTCTAAAGCAAAGAGCAAAGCTAAACACAGGAGAGCTGAGAAACCATTTAACAACAAAGCACATAAGTGTTCCAAAGAAAAATTTGGAAGAGGTACTGTGATCCACAGACGGCTTTCATGTCGCCACAGTGCTGTCGAGAGCCATGAATGGGAGGACAGCGTCTAGCATGGCAATCTAATTTTCTGACATGTGAGTTCTGATGATCCTCTAGTCAACCACAGTATGCCCACAGCTCACCTTTATGATCTCTGCAAACCTCTCGCCCTGGCCACAGAGCTTCACTCATGCTGCCCGAGGTCACCCCCAGCATTTGCTCTGAGACCACCATGCTGCCTCTTCCTCATTTCCCACGTGCTGTGAAACTTTGCAGACCCAATCCAACCTCCTTCCAGCTTTGCCCTAGAGTGAACTCTGCTTTCTCAGTGCTCCTTGCACAACTCGTGTCCACACCACACATTTAGCACATAGCCTATGTTACTCTTATTAACCACTTTGTTGTATGTATGTTGTTATTTAGATTTTAAAATTCTTACATGCATAGTTTTATCTCTTTACATATCTTTACATAGCACCTAATGAAATCTTTTTTCATACATATATACATACTATGCAATGCATATAATTATGCTTTATATACACACATAAACATGGGCACATGCACACACATACCCCTATTGCTTTTAATGTGTGGTCACTGCAAATATCTCTGTGAAATACCCTGTACAGCAGAGTATGTTTTAAAGCAAATGTGTATGTTCAAGATTTTTTCATTCCCCTCATTTCAGTAGTTCAATCATAAATAATCATTTATATGGTAAAGCAGGTAGTCCACAATTAAGTGTTCATGAAATTACTTCCTTTACCAAGTGTTTTCTGAAATGGCACTCCTGTTGGTCTTTCCCTAAGATACCCCACAAACACATTTTAGTTACTCAATTCCAGCTAAGAAAATAAGCAGGTTTTCAATCAAGATTCTTAGAAGAATGTCTCCCACTGATGAATAAATCACTGGAAAGGACAATAACAATTAAATTCCCCACAGTGTACAGAAGTTATTAGAAGAATGACTTCAAAATACTGGTAAAAGATGTTGTACGAAAAGCTCCATAAACACAAAGCAGAGATGATCTAAATGCTATATTTTTAATAATGAGGTCTATATTATTTATTTTTCATAATATATGCATATACACATTTTCCCAGTATGCTTATTATTCTAATACAAGCAAAAACAAACAGAAAAACTCAAACAAATAAAAGCCTTTGTGTTAAAGTAGATAGGACTCAAGGAGGCATAGGAATGTGCTGGCATATAGCGGGCTTGAGACCGTCCTAGCATTTTTGGATGCAGGATAGATGAAATACATTTGACCACAAGGCCAGGGTACCTGCCACCTGTCTTTTGAATGAATAGGTCTCCATATCTACAGAGTGTTAAAGGAAGCTGATTATTTAAATCATAGAATAATCATTATGTAAATGTTTTATCTAATTATCTAAATTATAACTGAACATGTGAAAATAAAATCACTTTTTTCTTCAATATTTGAGAAAAACGGAAGCAATGTAGTACATGGAGAAATCCTAAGTGTGATGATAATACACATCAATGTCTATTATAGAAAACTTATTTTACAATAATAAGCTCATGATAAGGATAATAACATTTAAAAATATTTAATAATTGCATTTTCAAGTATGAAAGATAATTTTTATTGACTAGTTGGGCTTCCTTTCATTATATATGGAATATAAAATAAAAGGTGATTACTGCAACTGTTCAAAAATACAGTAACATGGTGATATTAAACCTAACAAAAGAATGTAAATTCACAATCATAGATTTTCTGACAGCAGAAGGACTATCCTGAGGTCAATCTTAATCTTCCCTATTTGTAGAATTACGGTAAAATGTTTGCTTTTTCTTACATATTTCTAAGAATCAAATGAAATAATTTAGAAAGACTGCTTTTATACATGTAATATATTTATTTTTATCATTGACAATTTTAATGTATTTCAGTCAGTTTGGAGACATAATGACAGAGCCAAAGTGCCCCCAACCCTTGTTTCTCTCTTTCTCTCTCTCTCTCTCTCTCTCTCTCTCCCTTTTCCTTGGAAATAACTGTTTTTCTTTCAGGGATCACTATCCTGAGCCCAGGGGATAAGACAGGTCATACACAGGCCCTGCTTCAAAGACCTCTCAGACTATTAGGCAAGGCGGAGATAGAGGCAAGTTATTCATGAGAACTTAGGCTTTCCTTTCAGGAGTGGGGCACTGCCCTGTGAGGACCCTGCCTAGGTGTGAACTATATTCTGCACCCCCTCCCAACCCAGCCTTCATTCAGGTTTGGCCCTGTGCAGGGCAAGCGCTGGGACCAGGCAAAATTTAAGGATGCACTTATTCTCAGGGTCCTGTTAGCCCTGACCCTGCACTTACACAAACGTGAGAGTGCGTGCCACCTTAAATGTCACACCTCACGTGGCTCACCTGCCTCACATGTGATTAGTTCTCACCCACAGAATATGAGCAGAAGTGATATATGTTACTTTTGACTGGAGTCTTTAAAAAGTAGGGCTGCTTTTTGCACTGTCTACATAGTAAATGTGGTTAACATTTAAGAAATTGGCAGCTGTTTTCCACACGGGCTGTACCATTTTACATCCCCACCAGGAGTGTAGGAACTTCCAGTGTCTCCACATCTCTATCAACACTTGGTACAGTCTTTTTAATTTTGCCTTTCAAGGAGGTGTGCTGTGGTATCTCACTGTGGTTTTAATTTGCAGTTCCTTGATGACTAATGATATTTACGCTCCTTTCATGTGATTTTTCACAGCCACAAATTAGGACCTCAACAGTAGACTGCTGTTGTTATCAGTTTGAAAATTATACCTGCTACTTCTAGGAAGACTTTCTGTGTGTTTTAATTCTTTTTTAAATTTTTCATGTTGAGGTTTGATTCCTCTATTCCTTCCCGTAGGACTGCTTTGCTAAGGGTGTCCTCTCTTTTGAATACCCTGTTTCTTCCTCTATTTGCTGGGCTCTTTCAGGTGTCCTGGGATGTTATTTTGTCTCTTCATCAAGTTTCAGGTCCAGTTTCCAGAGCACTCTATGCAGCAGCAGCGTGGTGAGAAGAGGGCCTCTGCCCTGGTGGGCAGCACGTATAGCAGTAGACAAAATGCCACTCTCCCAGCAAAGCACCAAGAAGAAATCTTTTTTGCTTGTGTGTCTCTAAATTCTCCTGAACTCTCCGGCTGAGAGAGTCAGATCACCTGTTTAGTGTCTCCTCACCGTCTTCAGAAAGGCAGAGCTGACACTCTGTCCTACTTATACCATCTGTGACTCCACCTTTTCCTTCATAACTAATAGACCACATTTCTCCTTTCTTTTTCTCTAGGTCATGATTTCAATGATTTCTCCAATTCTGTCAGTTTAAAAATTAACCAGGTCTTTGTTTTATTTAGCAAATTTGCTCTTTCTTGCCTCGTTTTTGTTTCAATTTTCATATGGCACTTCTTTGAGTATTTGTCACCCATCTCATACTTTGTAAAAATTCTCAAACTGCATTTCTAAATTGTCTTATATTTGCTTCTCTTGAGTTGGGGAATAGAACATTTGCTCCTTGCAATTCTGTCAAGTTCGGAAGTATTACTCTGGTTTCCAATGTGGCAGAAGAAAAGTCTACAGGTGGTAGGATTCTATCTTCTATTATATGTTCCTTTATTCTTACAATGTTCTTAGAATTCAGAAAATATACAAGAATTATGTCTGTTTATTCATTAATCCCTTTAAATCAACTAATAAGGATTTTTAATCTGATAGTTTATCTCAAACATTTTCTCCTATAATTCTTTGATTACTGAACTCTTCCTAATCTTTTTCTTGCCTTATTAATTTTCCATAGTGTGTCCTCCAGAATCTATCTTTTTTATTAATAACGAAAGGTTTAAATATTCTTTATGTATTTATTTTCATGTGAGAGCCAGGCAATAGTCTAACTTTAGTTTGTTGCCATTTTTTAAACTGAATTTACAGGTTCAGTTAGTTATTCTCCCTTGTTCATAATATTCTGTGATCTCTGACTGTGCTAGAAAGATCCTCTCTCATTGAATTCATTTTACTTTTTGTCCTAATTCCCCGTTTATTCTTTTACCCCTTATGGAATTAGTCTAAAGCCTTTTGTGCTCTTCTTTTTATTATTCTATGTCTTTAAAAAATATGATACGTTTTATGTGTACTGTTTTTGTATATATTTACGTTGCATAAATGATATGTGTCTCAGACTTTCCTTTTTTCTAAAAGTACTATTTTAAGATATACCATTCCTGGGCACCTGGGTGGCTCAGTGGGTTAAGCCTCTGCCTTCAGCTCAGGTCATGATCTCAGGGTCCTGGGATCGAGTCCCGCATTGGGCTCTCTGCTCGGCAGGGAGCCTGCTTCCTCCTCTCTCTCTCTCTGCCTACTTGTGATCTCTCTCTGTCAAACAAATGAATAAAATCTTAAAAAAAAAAATATATATATATATATACACACACACACACACGTATATATATGTGTGTATAAAATAGCAATGGTGTGTATATATATCTGTGTGTGTATATATATATATACATATACACACCATTGCTATTTTGTGTGCTTCTAGTTAACTGCTTCCAAAGTGTGTCTCCACAGCACTACACTTATCACCACCACCAGAGACAGATCCCAGGGTTGCCTACAACTTCCTGTTTCTAAGGACCAGGCTGGGACAAAATTCCTCTCAGGGATTACTTACATGCACCTGCATGAGAATCTCCCTTGACTTTACACCCAGGAGCCTGTCAGTCACAGAGTATGCATACACCTAATTTATTACATTCAGTTCTAGCAGGCAATTCTCCAGAATGACCAGAGGTAGTCTATATCCCTAATAGGATACACAAGGTTCGCTACAATCCAGCATCTCTTCCAACATTTAGTGTTCTTCTGCTTTATAATGTTTGCCAATCTGACAGAAGAAAGGAATAGGCTACTCTTGTTTTAATTTGTAGTTTTTTAAGTGAGTATGAATTTGAGCATCCTTTCACCACCGTTAATAATTTGGTTTTCCAACAATATAGTATTATTAAAAATAATAATAATAATAATTTGGTTTTCCACTCTATGAACTGCCCCTTTCCATCATTTGTTCATTTCCTATTGTGTCTTTTTTATTTTTCCTGGTTAATATAAAATGTCAAAAATTACCTATGGAAAAAAAAATACCTACATGAAATAAATGTACACCTTAAATGTATCTGTTTACAAGATGAAAGATTTAACAGAGCCCTGTACCCTTCATTTCAACCCTCCTAGGAAGGGGCAGGGGAAGGAAATGGTATTTAGGAGGAAACAAGCTTCATTTAAAAAGTAAAACTGCAAGTCAGAAAGAAATTCCAATATTTAGGCATGTGAATATTAGTTCCAGTTTCTGCTTTCTGGATAAATGACCTCAGATCACCACAAAAATTATTTGCTAGAGGGGAAAAAAATCAAATTAAAAAAGGAAATTTGCATATGACACCTCCGGTTATGGCATGAAATATTTTACTGGCTATTTGTAACTTTTAGGTTTAAATTTTCTTCTAGCCAAAAATCCAACAACTGAATTTCATCTGGAATATTCAAACATTATTAATACTATCCTCTCCAAAAAAAATTTTTTTTTTAAAGTGAAATTTAACAGAATCGCTGTCAACAAAACAAAGAGCAGCCCTTCTGAGTTTGTTCACTTTTTGCACTTTCTCATTTCCTTTTGGTTTTGTTTTGTGCCTCTTCTTTAGGAGAATTATTTTTTTTTTTTTTTAAGTATCTGAAAGATCTTGCTTCTTCATCTTAACTAGGGAACTTCCTTCCAAATAAATATTCAAATATGATGAAAGAAGTATTTGGGCTAAATGTAACATACTGTATCTATTTAACATGGGTAAATTGACACACACTTGGGACAGTCCAGGTTTCACTAAATACAAGGTAATTGCATATTACTTAACTTCCCTAAGTCAGTTTCTTCATTTACGTAATTGGATTAAGAATAATACTTATCTCAGTAGATTATTTTCGCATTAAGATGGTTAATGCAAAGTGTACTTTATATTGCCTCCCTTCTCAGATTTTTGAATCCTCACTTTTCTCCTCATTTTCAATTGGCCTCATCTTCTACAGAAGTTACAAATCAGGGACATCTAGGTGGCTCAGTCAGTTAAGAGTCTACCTTCAGCTCAGGTCATGATCTCAGGGTTCTGGGATCAAGTCCCACATTAGGCTCCCTGTTCAGTGGGGAGCCTACTTCTGCCTCTACCTCTGCAGCTCCCCATGCTTGTGCTCTTTCCCTCTTCCTGCCACTCCCCCTGCTTGACCCCTCACTCTCTCTCTCTCTCTCCCCCTCTCTCACACACACGGAATAAACAAATACATACATACATACATAAATCTTTAAAAAAAAGAAATTACAAATCATCAGACACTAATGCAAAAAGATATATGTACTTCTCTGTTCATTGCACAATATTTATGATAGTCAAGACATAGTCATAACCTAAGTGTCTAGCAATGGATAAATAAAATGTGGTATATATGCAATGAAATATTCATTCATTCATAAAAAAGGACATCCTGCCATTTTCAACAACAAAGATGGACCCTGAGGGTACTATGTTAAGTCAAATAAATGAGTCAGAAAAAGACAAACCATGCTGTAATTTGTATCTTTTTTTCTTCTCTTTATGTCATGGCTCTTTTCTTCATGCTGCCTTAAGATTTTTGTATTTCTTATGAGTTTGAATATTGTATGTCTAAAATGTGTGTGTTGTTTTTTCATATTTTTGTATGTATTCAGTTTCATGT
Source organism: Martes martes (assembly GCF_963455335.1). Taxonomy (NCBI): domain Eukaryota; kingdom Metazoa; phylum Chordata; class Mammalia; order Carnivora; family Mustelidae; genus Martes; species Martes martes. The sequence goes on along the minus strand of NC_137903.1, from coordinate 21,618,340 downwards.
TTTCTGACCTTCTTCGATTAGTTTTTGTGGCTATTAATAAACTTGGAAACTTACTGGCCATTACTTCTTCAAATATTGCTCCTGCCCAGTTAACTTTCTTTTCTTTCTGAAAATATGTATGTATATATACTAGGTTGTTTAATATTCTCTCACAACTCTTGAATCTCTTAAATACTCAATATTCTTCTTTTCCACTTTGTACTTTGGATTATTATCCAGGCGCCACTGAGTCATCCAGACGCCCCTGAGCCTCATTTTATCAGTCTATAAAATGGACATAATACTAGGTATACCAGGGCCGCCTGGGTGGCTCAGTGAGTTAGGCCTCTGCCTTTGGCTCAGGTCGTGATCTCAGGGTCCTGGGATCGAGCCCCGCATTGGGCTCTCTGCTCAGCAGGGAGCCTGCTTCCTCCTCTTTCTCTCTGTCTGCCTCTCTGCCTACTTGTGATCTCTCTCTCTGTCGAATAAATAAAATCTTTTTAAAAAAAAATACTAGGTATACCAAAATACTGTTTACCTTAAAATTTTAAAAATCAAACACAGCAAAGCCCTTAAAATGTACCTAAATTTGCAATAGGTATTACTTCCACTATTATTATTAGTTATTTTCATTATTATATGAAAGAGATTACTCGTCAGAGTATGGATATCACATGTATTACAAAACGAATATTCCCTGTAAAGCATGAGAACCTACTTTAAAATTGTTCATGACCATACCTGTCTTTCTAAATTTTTCCCTAGAGAACAATTCCATGTGTATTATCAAAGGCACATTGCATCAGGTGGAGATAAACAGGCATAGAAGACTTTATTCAAGACTACTACAATAGGGGAGAGACTGAACTCAACCCTGTCAAAGTAAAAGACAGGAATGTTTTTGAGTGTTGAGTGAGCTAGAGGAAAAGTAATGGAGGATATCAGTGGGGAAGCTGATCAATGTGACAAGCCATGTGTGTTTGCTAGTTGGTGCTTATGATAATTTGACTCCTACTTTTTCACAGAGACTGGGTCCTATCTTCCCTGAGGATTACATTTCAAAACGACGGTTCTCAGGTCTCTGTGAAAGACATCCCTAGGCTGTAGTACTTCAGGAAAGGGGCAGGGAAAGCATTTATAATTGAAAGTTTTCTAAAGTAAATGCTCTAAGAAAAGAGAAGTGAGGGACCTATAGTTAGGAAGAAATCTGCCTAAAGTTCAGTCAAGCTGAGGGGAACATTAAGGACATCTTTATCCCTATTAAATCCAGGGATCTATCCCAAATACTCCATTATTCAAAGTGCTATGTTTTTGCCTAAGTTACATTTAGGCTCCTGAGATAGGAGCCATAATAATACTATTACTATGTAATTAACCACCCTTAAATTCAGTGCCTTAAAACAACAACTTACTCTTGCTCATGAGTTAGTTGGTTTAGACTGTATTTAAGCTGAGTTTTCCTGAAAGTTGGGTCCAGGCTGAAGAGGCAGCAGCTACCTAGAAGGTCTTCCACACGTCATTGATGGAAGTACAAAGATTAGCTCATTGTGCTGCATAAATCAAGTTTCTGCTTATGCTAATGTTTCCCTAGATCCCCTTTAAACAAAGCAAGCAACGTGACTGATCTCAAAGTCAAGGATCTCAAAAGTACACTCTGACCACAGAAGGGGGAGTAAGGTGCATATTTGCTCTAACAGCAGTCCAAAGTAGCAAAAGAAATTCCTTTTAAGTTTCTCCATTCTCTGACCAGATCCTTTCAGAATATATAACAATGAAGGTATCCCATATTTCTATATTAATGGTTTGATTATTTTTCACTCCTAAATATTACTAATCTCTCAGTATGTGACCAGGTACTGTTTTGGAGGCTGAGCATATAATGGTAAACAAAACCAGACAGGGCCTATGCACTTATAAAGAATATAATTTAGTGGATACTACAGACAGAATGTGCCCCCCAAAATTCATATATTAAAAATCTCTAATATGAGGGTATTTGGAGATGGGGCCTTTAGAAGGTGATTAGGTCATGATGGCAGAGCTTTCATTAATGAGATTAGTGCCCAGGACCTTACAGAGATCTTTTTTGCCATCTGTCATGTGAGGACACAGCAAAAAGGCAGCTGTGGGTCCTCACCAGATACTGAATTTGCTGGAGCTTTGATCTTGGATTTCTCAGCCTCTAGAACTGTGAAAAATAAATCTGTTGTTTATAAACCACCCTGTCTGCAGTATTTCTATTATAGCAGCCCAAACAGACTAAGACAGTGGGAAAAACACAAAAAATATACAGAAATTCCTAAAATTTTGACCATGATCAATATCATGACAGAAAAATCTCTGGTGCCATGATCACTTATAATGCAAGGATTTAACCTAATCAGAGATAAAAAGAATCTTTCCTAAGTGATCATTGAACTGAGATCTTAAGAAATTTGAGGAGGACATGGCATGAATAGATCATTGCAAAGACATGGAGAAAAATAAGTGCTCTCATAGAAGAAATAATATATACAATGGCCAAGTATTGTACTTTATAGGAACTTAAAGAAGTACAGTGAAACTGGAAGTAAAGTGAGCAGGATTCTGATTTAGCCAAGTGCTGCCTAACTAACATATCATGACAAAAATCTTTATAGTTTTAAATTTCCTAATAGCTACATTAAAAAGGTAAAAAAGAATATAATAAATTTTACTTATATTTAAACCAATATTTCTAAAACATTTTAACATGTAATAAGTATAAAAACCATTGATGATATATTTAATAATGCTTTATTTCTTCATACAAGTCTTGAAAATTCAGTATTTTACATTAACAGTGTATTTCAATTTAGACCTTTTCTGTTTCAAACAAATATGGCCAGTGGCCACCATATCAGACAGTGCAAGTCTAGACCATGAAGCAACTTCCAGACAATTTTAAGGATCGTGACCCATGTCCTGCTAACATTGGCATAACATTGAATATTTTAAGCATAGTATATGTGGAGTAAGGGGATGGTGGTAACAAGATTAGATCTGAGTTTTGGACAGATCACTAGCTATGGTGAGGACAGAGAGAAGTCAATAGATTTGAGAGATACATAGGTAGTAAACATGAGCTATGAGGGATAAAACATTAGGATGCAGGACAGATAATTCTTAATTTTCTGAGATGTTTAGGAGAAATAAATACAGTCATGGGAAGAAAATGGAAATAAGTTCAATTTCAGATATGTTGAGTTTTTATTATTTTTAAAACATTTAAAAAGAGAAATAAGTTAGTGGCTAGCCATACCAGTTTGGGACTTAGAGGAGAACAGTGGACTAGAGAAGTAATTTTATAAGCCATTTCTCAATGAGCGGCAAAGCCATGAGCATTCATAAAATAGCACAAGGAAAGAAATATAGAGTAAGAAGAAATGACAAGTTGACTTTAAAAAGAGTTTAAGTGTTTTATATTGTTTTCTTGTCTTGAACTGCTTAACTAGAAGCATTCTCTTGAATTAGCATTCTCATTATATCTCCTAGGGTGGAAGCACATAATTCTGAGAAGGAGGAAAGAATGAAGGACTCTGAAATGCCATTCTGTTCTCCTCCTTAATGGCAAAATACAGAACATTTAGCATATGGCTGCACCCTCCACTTCTTTCAAGAGTGATTGCTTATAACTAGTCTCAAAATGTTCCCAAACAAATACAGAATAAATCTCTTAGCTAAATGCTTTTTGCAGGCCAAGTTAGGAAGAACAGGAAATACAAAAGGATTCAAAATAATGGAATTGAGAGGGAAAATGATAGTTTTATGAGCATTAATATTAAAGTGTGAATGGGGTTATTTATACTTCCATTTTTTGGCAAAGTACAAGTGAATGAAACTCAGGCTGCTTAATTTCCATAAATTTCACCCAGTGTGATTCCTTTCTTTTAAGATTATAAACTCCCTATGTCTTCAAAATGTGTATAAATCTAGATAAGATCATAAGGGGCAAAACTAATGTCCATATCTCCTAGGTTCCCTCCCTACAGGTACACTTTAAAGATTTCATCTTTCCAGAAGATGATTTAGGGAAATACAGGCTATAAGACTATGTTCTCCAAGCTCAATCTGGGCATCTTCTATAACCACCACTGTGAATCGTCTACTTTTTGGTACATGATTGTTTTCTGTTGTCATTCAGATTGCTTTAGATAAAAAAAAATGTTATTTTACCTGACCTAAACCAACTTATCAAAAAAGGAATATATTATTTCACTTAACTGAACACTCCAGCAACAGGTGTGGCTTTAAACACAGCTTGACCATCAGCTCAAAAAATGTCATTGCACTGGGATTTTTCCTCAGTTTCTTATCATGGATGCTCCATTTCCAGATCTGCTCTCTCTAAATGGGTAATGTTACTGTCAAGACTTAAATCTTCTCAGCTTCATTTTCATAGGAAGGAGTTAAGTCTTTTCCCAGAAACATTACAAGATTTCTTATCAGTGTGGAGAGTTCCTTGGCATTTGAAATTTAGAGAGGAACTGTTGAAACTCATTTTATTATCATTCTCTAATTCATAAAATCTTATCCTTATGTACTTAAAATACTAGAAGTAGAATACATAAGGGGAATGACTTTATGACTTGTGCTATAAACATATTAGCATCTTATTAGAATGCCTTCATTTGTCTCTTTAAGCATGGGATAGGCTAAAGGAAGTTAGTATTTCACTGTTATAAATCTGTCAGTGTGATGTATGTGAAGTGTGCTCAAAATTTAACCAGACCTGTATGGCTCAGTCAGTCAAGCGTCTGCCTTTGGCTCAGGTATGATCTTAGGGTCCTGGGATGGAGTCCCACTTTGGGCTCCGCATTCAGCAAGGAGTCTGCTTCTCCCTCTCCCTCAGTCCCTCTCCCATGCTCATGTTCTCTCTCTCTCTCTCAAATATTTTTTAAAAAGTTAACCACACTATTGTTCTCATTTGCAAAGAAAATATAGCATCTGTCTTCCATAACTGCTCATCTTTTTCTCACAACTCTCTACCATTAGAAAAGAAACTCAAGCTCCCTGATTAATATTATCCCAGCATCTTCACACTTAAGTGGTATATGCTGTGCATGAGCCAATTCAAAGTTCAACCTTTTCTCAGTGCTCTTTTAAATGCTCTTAAAAAAAAAAAAAAAAAAAAGTCTTTTTTTTTCTTTTTTTTTTTTTCTTTTTTAAACTCTCCATCTCCTTAAACATGGCATCTGAATGTAGGGGAAGGGAACCTCAAGCAGTGGGAAAGAGTAGGTTTTGAATTCTTGTGTGTTTTCTAGAATTTCAATGGCCTGTTGAAAGACTGTCCTTGTCAAGTTCCAGAAATAGTAACAGTTAAGACTTTATGGTCCTACAGTCCATAGAGACCTCAACCCATTCCCTTTTAAACGTGAATTAAGATCATGCCAATAACACATAGCATTTGTTTCTTGTCACCAAGTCAAGCAAGGAAGGCAGCCTCCTTGTCCTGATTTCATCCACTCTGTAGCTGCTTAATGGCACATGGGGATATTCTACCTCTCATGTCCAACACATGCCATCACAGGAAAGTGGGAAAACCATCAGTCTTATCTTCCTAGACAACACTCAAGTCAATAAAGCACACATATTCCCCAGTATTCTATGTAGAGAGCAGTCATAATCCCTTTCTTTCAGGTTTCCCTTCAAGTTACTAAAGGTCCTCACGTCCCATCCCCCATTCAAAGAGCTTTGGCTTAGAGATGTGTCATATGCATCTCTTTGCCTGCTTCACCTCAAAATTGCTACTTTATTCCTTCCCTGAATCCACCTGGCTAGAGGGCAATGAGCTCTCCACATATTATTTTTTTCTCAAGAATTTCTATAATACTGTTTTCCTTTTTCCTAGGTCATGTTCCACCTTAATGGTGGTAAAGTCAACCTTTCCAAATGGAAAGAAACTTAATAATTATTCTGTTTGACCTTTTTCTTAATGAATCAAAGGAAGAAGTCCTTTCTTTCCCCCAAGGCTGTGTGGCTGTTCTTCAAACAGCATTTTCACAAAAATGACAATAATAGGTCAAAAACCCCTTTGTTCTTCAGATTAATAAAGTAAGATGATAGATATATGTGTGTGTATACATGTTATATATATATATACACATACACAAATATACATCATATATATCATAATGAAATATGTATTATAAATATATAAGTACTTATATATTCTCATTTATTCTCTCTCTCTCACACACACACACACACACACACACATGCTCATTTAATACTCCTAACTGCCTTTGGAATTATTATTCCAATTTTACACATAAGAAAGCACAGGAAAACACAGGGAGTTTGACAATCTTCCCCCAAGTTCCCCCACATTGACATGAAACTGGAATTCTAAAATTCACATTCAAAGCTATTAGTTTCAAAGTTGACTCCTTCTGCTCTACCATGCAGACTTTTCCAAAGAAAATGCACAATTTCTACAATGACTTTTCCTCCCAACACCATATGGAAGAGCACTTTTAAGACCCCCTAGCTAGAAATGAGATTTGACCCAAGTTACAGAGAACTGGTTATGGTTAAACTTCGCAGACTCTTGTGGAGACTTCGTGGGTTGAGGTCTCTGAAATGGGCCCCATGTCTTCCACTCAGAGAGGCCTGGGCAGCCTTATGACCCAACCTGCATGACCAGGCTACGTGCTTAGAATTCTACTCAGACTACCTCCCTGTTGAACCTCTCTCCCCTTAAAGCCAGTGTTTTTCAAACTGATATATTTCTCAAAAAAATGTTCAGATTTTATCATATATGTATTTGCATATATTAGCATTCAATTACTGTTTTTAGGTAAATAAATTTTTGTATTTCAACAAATTAAGACAAATATTACAACCACAAAGGGAAAACAGGTTGCATTTACAAGTGGAAGATCACCATAAATACACAGAAAAGAAAATGCTATTACATCAGAAAAGCATAAATTAAAAATAAAAATTAAACTAATAAAGCAATTTCTGTAAAAACTATTTTTTCAATGAGAAGAATGCGGCTGTTTATAATCAGCAATACATTTATATTTGTTTGGACTTCCTTAATTTTATTAAAGATCATCCTTAGTTTTATTCAAGTGGATAGTCCTGTATTACCAAGAATATATTACTTTAAAATTGGATCCTAACCAGAAATCAAACACAGAGAAATTGCTGGATCTGAGCCACAAATCTGATTCTTTAGTAATCTTTTCCAGCGCTCACAACACACCCACTTACTAAACCCCTGAAACCTTTACAGCTCTGCACTGTAGCCTGCTGGGTGCCTGAGGTCCTAGCTAAAGTAAGGATCTTTCTCCTCTAAGTGGGCAAACCTCTCACTGCCACAGAGACCACAAGAGGCCACCTGAGCAGGGCCTCTATTTGTCTGCCGCACTCCATTACTACATGCTGGAGTGGGTTTAGAGGTTACATTCTTGGCTAGACAAGAAACAGCACTAATTTGGGCCAGAGAATGGCATATGTAAACTAAAAAGCCCCACTCCCTTATTGTGATAATCATTTCACAATACATATGTGCATCATCACATTATATACTTTAAACTTATACAATGTTATATGTGAATTCTGTCTCAAAGGTGAAAAAACCAGTATTTTGGGTATTTAACAAAGTAAGATGAAAATGTTATAATACCCAAAATTATTTTGTCTATTAGCAGTGCTGTGTTTATTCCAATGAAAACCTACTGATTGAGACTGTATACCTATGCACAATTAATGTTTTCTTTTGGAGATGTAAGTACTTGCATATAGAGGTTTGTATGTAGGGGCAGTTGTGCATGTGGACCTGTGTGTTTATTTAAACTGGCGCCACTTGAATTGGGAAGAATGTTTACTTTCTACTTCATAGTAGTGGCATCATGGGTGTTGAAGGGAACCAAACTTAGATATATTTATTTATTTGAGAGAACGGAGGAGAGAGAGCGAGAAAGAGCATGAGAGCAGGGGGAGAGAAAATCCTCGAGCAAACTCCATGCTGAGTGCAGAGCCCCAAGCAGGGATTGATCCCAGGGCCCTGAGATCGTGACTTGAGCTGAAATCAAAAGTCAAGAGTCAGACATTTAGCCAACCAAGCCACCCAAGGAGCCCCAGGAACCAAACTTTGCATAACAAAGCCCATCCTGGAATGTTCTTTGGGTCAGGGGGATTGTCGAGCTGTGGCCAGTCTTCCCTCAGACAGTATCCCATGTTCTTTTTCCCACTCTCCACCCCATTACCGTGGAGTAAGGTGAACTGAGCCATCTGATCTTCGAATAGTTAATACTGGTGGCTGGGAAGAAGTAAGACAGATCAATGCCCAAAGCCCAAAGCTGGGGATAAGGTTTTTCTCCTGGATCAAGTGGAGGTGAAAACGTGAGAAAAAGTAAGCCTTAATTAGCAGATGCCTGTGAAGGATACAACTTATAAATGGTTACCATGCTTTCCACTTAAACTACTCATATGTAATATACATCCCAAAGAAATCCTCCCTTTTGCGTTGTACTTTTTCATTGTCCCCCAAGTTTTCAGCACAACTGAATACACCTGAGGTATTGTAAAAAATTAAGTCTATCAGAACAAATGTGGCCTGGCCCACATTCAGTCACCTGCCAATGCTTTCATGGAGGAACAAAGCTTACAGTCCAGGAGTCCCACACGAGTCAAGATGAGGAAAAGTGGGACTGGGTGGAAAAGAGCTTGGGATAGAAAATTGTCATCCAGTGCTCCAGTGCTGCCTGTGTTTGCCAGGCATAAAGAATGAAAGGACCCAGAAGAAGAGGAGAGTTGCTGGAATGAAAAGAGGGATTCCCCCATGGCAGTGCTGATAATCCACCTTCTAAGTTTAGAGAGCTATGCAGCTACTTTGGTGGTCATCTTTTCTGATCTCTGTTCTCTTCCAGATCATATGTTAATTATTACATAATAATATGTAGTATAGTAACTATTATTCCCTGTGTCTAAGTTAAAAAAATTTTTTTAGTGATTTTATTTATTTATTTGAGAGAGAGAGAACACTCGTGAACAGGGGAAGGAGCAACGGGGAAGTGAGAGGGAAAGAATCCCATGCAGACTCTGCACTAAGCCTGGAACCCAACACGGGGCCAGATCCCATAGCCCTGAGATCATGACCTGAACCAAAACCAAGAGTCAGATGCTTAATGGATGGAGTCACTTAAGCAGCCCTAAGCTGATAAATTCTACTTGCTCTTCAAATCTTTGTAAACAAGGAACAAATCTGTGTGGACTGCAGCAAAGTATACTTGAGGCTAACTTCTCTGAGGAGGTTCTTAATTCACAAAAGAAATCCCTCAAATGTATTCAAAATTATCAGACATTTTAGTGATTGAATTTTTAGAAGTCAGAGAGATTCAAAATTGTGCATTATAGGAAAAGAGTGGAAGTGAACTATTGATGGATTTTTTAATAAACTTTTGATTCAGTATTTAGAATACATTTATTCTTATCAGACTTTACTGAGAAAGTAACCCAATATATCATTTTAATGAATTTGTGACTATAATTATAAATATATGCTATTTACCAACTGTAAATTTAATATATATGATGCAATATGAATGTAATATGGAAACTCAATTTCAGTGTAATTTTATTTGGTTAATATAGTAACAACTAAGTTGCTGAGATATCAACAGAACAAAGTGTTCCACTAGGCATTTTATTTTTCTTAGCTTTCAGTTGTTGGAATTTAAATGAGTAACAAGTGAATTGTGAATCAATTTTTAATAAACTTCTCATTTAGAATTTTGAAAACTGAATTTACCTGAGTAAAGTAACAGAGAACCAGTATAATACAAAGACCTTTATAGTTTCCCTCTTTTGATAGCAGTATACAAAAATATGCATCAGGATATCTATACAGACAAAAACAATCCGTGTTTCCCTTTGTGACCTACCTCTACCCATCCACAACCACAGGATTGTCTGAGCAACCTAATCTGCTCAGTTTACCTTTCCTCCACCACCAAGACTTTTATGTTGTGAGGCATCAAAAAAATCTACTCTATGGAACCAAGAATGCAAGATAAAAGCAACCTGGAAAGTGAATTTGGAAAGAACTCAAGGCCCCCTGAGGCCAGAAAACACATATGAAATTTGTTTTTTGTTTTTTCCACCCCCCCACTTCTGGCATGATCTGGGAGAAGGAAGCAGCCACCAGGGTATCAGAGAAAGAAAAATGACTAATTGTTAACAAATACGTAAAGGCTAAGTTTAAGCTGGAGTGAGAATTTGGAATTCTCAGGAATGTGGACATCAGAGGTATCTATCGTCATTTGCCAGCTCTTTCCAAGAACTTCACTAACGCTCATGAGAAACACAGGAAGCAGAATAGAAGACCTAAGAGTGCCTGCCTCTGTCCTTCTACGATATAAAAACACAACATTCCCAACATTCCATTGTCCCTTCTTGCATATCAAGTAATAACAGTAAGCTACTGGGGGAAAGGCAGGAACACTCGTGTGCCGTGGTCCCAGAGAATAATCTAGTGCCTCTTATGGAGGAGTAAAATCAAAAGTTTCCTGGTGGGGGCGCCTGGGTGGCTCAGTGGGTTAAAGCCTCTGCCTTCTGCTCAGGTCAAGATCCCAGGGTCCTAGGATCGAGCCCCACATCAGGCTCTCTGCTCAGCAGGAAGCCTGCTTCCCCCCCTTTCTCTCTGCCTGCCTCTCTGCCTACTTGTGATCTCTGTCTATCAAAAAAATAAATAAGGTTAAAAAAAAAAAAAAGCTTCCTGGTGGTGGGTGGGGCAGGCAGCAGATCCAGGCAAAGGACCACTGCTGTTGGGCAAAGAGTAAAAATTAAAGTTGTCTGCCACAGGGAAAAAAAAAATATATATATATATGCAAACACATCTGAGCAAAAGGATCTTGCTAAAAATATAAAAAGTTATGATGATTCAATTCAATAATAAGACCATCAAATCAACCTAATTAAAATTAGTGGTCAAAAATATTTGAACAGATACTTCAAAGAAGATACATAAGTGACAAATAGACCCATGGAGTGATGCTCATCATCATTAGTCACTTAAAAAATGCAGTAAGATACATAAGCTCCCTAGAATATTTTTTAATAAAAATTAACAAGATCTATACAAGCACTTGGGCAAATGGAGATTCCATACTTTGCTGGAAGAAATTTAAAATGGCACAAACATTTGGAAAAGTTTTACAATTTCTTATAAAAATAAGTACCTATCATAGAATGTACAATTCCTTCCTAATATATTTCTTTAAAAAAATAAAAACTTATATCCCTCCAGAAGACCTATATAACAATGTCTACAGCTAATTTGTAATTGCCCTAAACTGGAAATAGTATATATGTCTATCAACTGATCATTGTATATCTATATCTATACTGCATACCTATACTGTAATACCTATTCGGCAATAAAAAGCAATTACTGAATATATTCAAATATCTTGATGAATCTCAAAAGCATTATGCTAAATGGAAAAAGAAACAAAGCAACACCTATTTTATATTTCCGTTTATAATACATCATGGAAAAAGCAAAACTTACAGGGACACAAATCAGATCAGTAGGGTTGGAGAATACAGGAGTGCTTTGACCACAAAAGGGACATAAGAGAATATTTTATAGTGGGTGAGACACTCTATATTTGATTGTATAGTTACATTACTCTATACATTCCTCAGATTTCATTGAACTGTATAGCTAAAAGGGTAAAAATTGTGCTTTATGTAAATTATATCCCAAGCTCGGTATCAAAAATTAGAAAAGAAGAAGTATCTGGGACCAGACCAGAGAATGCCTGTCAGGCATCCTGAATAATACTTACAAAAATCTGAAAGTGTGAAAGCAAAGCATATTATGATGCTTCAGCTCATCCAACGTGGCTGGAAAATGCCGTATGAAGGTAAGAACAGTGAGGGAACTCGAAAATGTGAACAGAATGCAAGTAATGGTGGTCCTCATATGCCACATTAAGAAACTTAGGGACTCCCATATTTGACAGTGGAGTCATAACCAAAGAAGAAATATAAAATAATCTAAATTTTAGAAGAGTCACTTAGACTGAAGCATGGGAATAAATTTAGGAAAATAATACTAGGTCATGAGGACCAGTATAATTAAGTGTTTGATTTCATCTTTGATGTGTGACTTCTGACAACATGCAAGTCTCTCCTTTCACTCTTGTCCTTTTCACACACATCTTGGCAAGCTAGTAAGAATGTTCATGTCTACTCCCCTGATACCAAGCAGAAGCATAAACCATACAAGCAAGCCTGCACTCCTGCACGGAAACTTTGCCCCAGCCCTAGCCTCTAAGGACAATAAAATCAGGTCTCCTTTCCCTGCTCTCTGAAGCCAATCTACTTGGGAACCTGCCCTGCTCTCCTTAGAAAGCCCCATTATATGAGTTACAACATTTCATAGCCTTTTGACACATGTGTCATAGTTCAGTCTCTACATTCAAACCAAAGTTTGAGTTGGCATTTGATTCTACCTTTTAAAAGGTGACCAAAAACTAGCTAAGAGACTGTTGTTGCGTTCCAAGAGACTACAGTGAAAGAGGATGGGCTAATTAGGACAGAGTTAGAAATGCTAAAGAAGCGAAATAGAGAAAACTTCATGAGCCATGATAGAAAGAAACTTCTAAGAATGTCTTGGGCTGAGAACACCAAGTAGAATACAATTGTATTTCCAGGTACAATAACAAAGGAGAAGGAGCATGACAGTATTTAATTAAGTTTTGGACATTTTGAGTTTAAGGGGCCCATGGGATAGTTAAGGGGAAATATATAGGAGGTAACTGTATGTTAAGGTCTGAAACTAGTAAGTCTGACTGCTGTAGTAGCCGGCCCACCTCTCAGAGCCAACCTCCAGCCATTCCATTCTTAGTCTTTCCAACACCTTGGCTTGTTTCAGGCCCTTATAGCCATTTCCCACATGGTATACCCAGGAATGCTAATCCTCATTCTCTAGTTTCTCATCTTCCACATCTCAGCTTAAATATAATCTCCTAGGGACACTTTGTCTTATAACCTGTTTTTCTCTCTCCTCATCCTTTTCATTTCCTTTAAAATTTTTATCATAATTTCTAGTTACTTTATTTTACTTCAACATTGTAAGTTTCAGAATCATTGTCTGGTTTGGTTCCTGTGTATTCTCAGGGTCGACAGAATCCCTATAATTACTGGTAGGTTTTAGATAAGTATCTGTTAACTGAATTAATACTAATCTTTGACACAAAGCCTAGAGGATACATGAAATATAATTTTTTTTCAAATTTTTTGTGTCATGAGATACAATGAGGACTAATTTGCTTCTTTTAGATTAGGGACCATTTTGATATTCAAAAGGTTTTATATATCATAGTTATATATAGAAACTCAACTACTTGATTATTCTTTAATTATTAGTAAGTCCTGGCCTCATGGATATTTGTACAAATCCTTAAAGAACTCAGTGTCAAGTCTCTTTAAAATTTAAGTTCAAATCCTTGGGCTATAACTCTCAGCCCAGGGCTATATATAAACTTCTTGAAATCAGCCACTTGCAACATTCTGAGACAAAAACCAACTGGGGAAGAATAATTCACACGTCTAACTAACAACAAGATGAATTTGCTCTCTTAAAAGCAATTACAGTTTGGCCATAAAATGGTCATTTTTGAGGGTGCCTTTATTTCTTCATGTCTAATATTTCAAAATACATTTTCAACTAACAAAAATTCACTAATTATTTGTGATGCCTCATAACATTTTATGCTACTTTCTTCTGGATACAAATCTAATCAGTACATATTCCTGAGGTCTAAAGTAAGAAACTTTATTAAACACTTTCAAACTTATTCCTGAGCTAGTAGAACAGTGAGCCAAGTGAATTTCAAATGACATTAAAAATAATCACAGCAAAAGTCTTGAGCAAAGGAGATGACATAGTCAGCTTTAAATATGTATATTCTTACCACATGCTAATCACACTTGCAAAAGTTATAGAATTGCTTATTTGGTATCATTACTTGCTTGAACTGCTTACTACACTCTTGAAGGTAATTAGTCCTTAGTAAGTACAACTTAAACATATTCTGCTTTAAAAACAGGTGAGATAGAAACCTTCATATCTATAATTAAAGTCTAAAGAGAAGTATCTTCATAATAGCTAAGAAACAGAGGGGTGGTGTTACTACTGTATTCCACAAATATACTGTTTTTATTTATAAATGAGTAACCCAAGAAGAAAGAGCATATTATAAGTAACGATAAAAAAAAAAAAATCATGTTAGACTTCAATGGCTCAAAAGAGGGTGAAGAACGGTTAAAAAGTATTTAGGAGTTGCAAAACAAAAAGGTGCATAGTATATAGGTGAATAACAATAAATTATTTAGCGAACAGTTTTCTTTGACAAATATAACTGGGTCTCAGCATCCTTATTGATTTACAGTGAATTCCTTAATAGTTTAAAACAAACAAATAAAAACAAATGGAAGGAAGAATATAGTTCACATTCTTTTTAGAATGTATCAGTGAGTCAGAAACCTTTCTTAAAATGCCTCAAAGTTCTTAGTTACATTGAATATTTATTCCTTCTTCATTGGCTCCTTAAATTTTGAAAAGATATACATGAATCATAAGGAGTAACAAGAATTGAATACAATACTTGACTACTTATTTGGAAAAGTTTCCTTACTGTCATATTTTCCATTTTAAATCTATTTTTGTATGCTCTTACAACTTCTTCTGATAGCCAATAAATAAGGTAACAAGATTTTCTTTAAAAGGCAATCCATTTAATTTGCTTACTTTCCTACACAGTTCCCTTATTTTTCTTTTCCAATTATTTACCATTCCCCCAGTTTTACTTTATTCAGCAATTTGAGTCTAATTATTGTTTGAAATAGATGAGTCAGGTACAGTGTTCTCATTTACTCTATAGTGAATACGCAAAGTCCTAGGCAGACTTGTAAATTATTTCTTTGCTCCCACAATGTTTCTTCTTCATTTTTTTTTTAATTTCCTGATCTCATATCCTCTACTCTAGTATCTCCAGGAATATTTGTGCCCAATGCAGAAAACAATGACCTCCTACATCACAGCGTCACTTACGTATCTGATACCTTCATAAAAGTGTAAGTAAAAATGTCTAGTAGAAAAGAGTGCTTTTACCAACAATACTTACTTAATGAGGAAAACCAAAGGTGTTAAATATATCCTTACTGATTAATTTTTAAGTCAGTGAACAATGTAAGAAAAGTGGATGTGTTTTAGGCATGTAATATAATGACAAGAGAGGAGGTGAATATGGAAGTTCAGTGTTTATGAGGATCCTGAAAACATTACTGGTGCTCTTCACCCACAATTCATCTACCTATAAGATAACCCCCAACCCAGATTTGATTCTATATAACTAAGAGAGTAAGCCATTACCTTACAAACATCATCTCTGTGCCAGAGTATCCTATATACTCCTCATGTAGTGAGCTAGTGAATATTATTTTTTCCGGTATTGTTGTTCTCTAAAAAAAACCAGATTTCAATAATACAAAGGGATAAAAGATTTTAATAAAATGCCTGATAGAGTTGGAGCAACATCTTTGAAATGCTTCTCTCACTCTTGTCATAGAGCTTTAATCGTTGTTGTATGATATAAGCCCTTATATTCAGTTCTTTGAAAATGAGGAAAAAGAAAACATTTCAAAAATTTAAATTATCAATGGACCATCAAACTTCTTCTCTTGTATGCTCTAAAATATCCAAGAATTCATGAGTAAACAAAGCTTCCTCCATCACCTATGTTACATATTACCATGTATAAACGCTAAGAATTCTCATGTTATCCTTGAAAGTTGCAACAAGTCTCTGGAAAAGATTAAACTCACATCAACAATAACAAACCCACTGCCAACATTTGCAGATTTTTTTTTAAAATCATTTAACATTATGCCAATTCAGTATGTCTGACTTCAGGCCTTTTTAAATAAATGGCATATTTTTCCATATAGTTTCCCAGAAGTAATTATATTTTTAAAAAATACTTTATAATCAAGTGAAATATTTCACATTCTCTGGGATGTAATTAATTACTGTCTGGATGACATTAGTTCTTTGAACACTCCGGGGCATCATTTGTGAAATTACCATGACAATGCATCATTCCCATCTTAGTGACAGGAGAATATTAATGTGTTTCTGAATGTCCCTCACTAACCTGGCAAACCAATTACTTAGAAGCATGATCTAGAAATTTATATATATATATATGACTTCAGCATCACCAAATGTACTCTTTCTGGAAATAACATCACTCAGATCAGAGCTGAAAGTTTAATTGTGAAATCTTGAGACATAAAGAAGAGCAATCACTGGTACCTTTTCCAATTATCATCAGGACGAGTCATTAAAAATGCCTTTTGACTTTATGAATATATACATGACCACCAAGTTTTACTAGCATCTGACATCTGCCCATATATGCCATTTTCTATATTTCTATTGTTTACACAGTATTTGCATAAGTTACAGAAACGTCCTTGCAAAATTAGAGCATGTAATTTAAGAAAAGCTCTTGTGAATTTATCGTGGAATAGCATAATACACAGGTAAGCACAGAATTCTATTACCACACTTGTATCTTATTATCATGATTTTGTGGCAATGATGACTGCAAATTTTATTTATGGATGATATTTATGTCATATCATCACTTTTGTTAATGACACTGTTAGAGGGAAATGAATTCAGGTTTTTTTGAGACTATGAACTGACAAGATTTTAAAATTATTTTTCATATGCAATAAAATAAGATGGTCTAAATGAAAATAATTAGAGTATATATTCTTAACTTTTAAGAAATATATTGAAAACTATATAGATTGGAGGAATGCCTAGTACTATGGCAACCTCCACATATTAGAGATAATGACTTGACATATCTGGTTAATAATTTAATCAATTTATAGAAGCTTCCTGTCATTCAAGCTGAAAATAACTCAAATTCAATATTTCTGACCCTTAAATAAAAGTCTAAACAAAAGTAGACACTAATGCTCCATGGTTGTCCACATATTTAAGGTCAACTATAGTTTAAGTAAGCATACAGAGAATAACCTTTAGAGCATGAATTAAGAATGAGACACTTATGTCTAGGCCTGGATTTTCCTCTGATACTCAAGGAAGTCATGGGAAATACCTACTCTTTTTAGGGTTTTCACAATTTTCAAATGAAATAACATATGAAAGTACTTCAGAAATGTTGAAAATGCAGCACAATGTAAAGCATTACTATTTACATTCTGTAATTAAAATATATTAAGTGAGCATCAAAATAACATATATGTATTCCAGAACCAAAATTCATTTGACACAGAATTTATGAAAAAGTAAACCAGACACACTCATTCACACTTCTATCATTTTCCACATGTTCTAATGAAAAATACAATAATTCATATTTTAGGGTACATAGATATGGGCTGTAATCACATTATTGCATTCCCTGGGATTGATTTATGTTCATATTTTCAAATGACAGAATCTAAATGCAGCTAATTAAACAGAAAGGAGTTCTTTTTTTTTTTTTTAAGATTTATTTATTTATTTATTTGACAGAGAGAGAGAGAGAGAGAGAGAGCGCACAAGAAGTCAGAGCAGCAGGCAGAGAGAGAGGGAGTAGCAGGCTCTCCACTGAGCAGGGAGCCCAATAGGGGGCTCAATCAATCCCAGTACCCTGGGATCATGACCTGAGCCAAAGATAGATGCGTAACTGACTGAGCCACCCAGGCATCCCAACAGAAAAGCTATAAAAATATATTATGTAGCTTCAGGAATCTCCAAGAGGGTCTGACAGTTGGACTGGTATACAACCACCTAAAAATACTGGCTAGCCTAATGTGGAAGCACAATGCAGAATTGTTGTATAAAACACCCCTGCTGTTCAGGACCTAGGATACCTGGGCCTAGATAACAGAAATTCGCCAAAGTTTCCTTGGAAAAATGGGATATAATAAGGTGCTTTAGAAGATCAGGTTTTCCCTTGTGTAACTAAATCACATCACTCACTTCCTTCTCAATGTGTGCTGAGCAAGCTTACATACAGGCTCTGATACACTCAGTCTACACAAAAGTCCAAATCCACGCTTTCCTTTGGCATTTATTACCTCCTACTGAATGCCAGATACACTGTTAGGCATTGGTAATAACATGTGAATAGCACAAAATCCTTGCCCTTGATAAGCTTACAACCTAAAGCATGGCAATATGTAGTAACTAAAAGTTAAATAAAAACTTTGCACATGGGTAAAGCGCAAAGGACGTAGAAAAGATCAGCAAGACCAAAGGTACGTCTGCGTGTGGGCAAACATATCTGCAATACTTAGTACTTTGCTAAAATTATTGAGCCTAAAAAAACACAGGCAGGTATACTTTTAATACTGACAGTAACCTACAGTCATCACAAACATTTTATATTTGTGTGCATGTAATAGGCCTATAGATATAATGAGGAATATTTCAAGAGGTTTAATTATAAATTTAATTGAACTGTTCAATATAATTCATGCTTCATATGACATTTTAAAAATATAACAAAGCTTTTTTTAAGTACAAATCACTTAAGTTCATCCAATATATTTATTTTTTAAAGATGGAATGTTACGATTCTAAATGTGAAATGTTTAAAGCAAGATCACCAGTGAGCAAATAAGAATGAGCTGAAAAAGAAAAAATAACTTATCAATTACTTTATAAACTCTTGATCTCACCATGTGATAGTATTTTTCCATTAAGAGAGACACAAATTGTTGACACAATGAACCACAAATTTTGCAAAGATACAAAAAGGATCTTCATGTAAGGTCGTCAGTATTGTTTTAGCAAGCTATCAAATCTAGAGTATTTGTAGTGAGTGTAAAGAACTGACTTTGTACCAAGTTAAAGAGCACTGGAGGAGGAATGGGAGGAGGAAGAAAAGGAGAGGGGGGAAAAGCAGCATCTAAATTCCAAAATTATGAGAAATGGATTTTTTGTTAACTTTGCCTTCCTCTTTTGCTTTCCATGTAGGCATATTTTAATGGGCTCTCCTCTAAGTAGAAAAGTCTCCAGGACACCAACATGTTGTAGCAAGCTGAATAAAACTTTCAATTCACTCTTTGCTCTAATACCCAGTGCAGTTAGATGAAATATCTATTATATCTCCCGGGGGAAAAAAAAAAATTGATACTCAGTGATTTGTAAAGTGAGACTTAAAACTTCTTTTAAAAGTAGATTGTTTTCCCCTGTATTTTTCCCTGATACACAGGTCTGAAATTTTTTGTCTTTTCTGAAAAAGCCAGATTTATAGGCTCATTTAAAATTTCCCTTGGCTTTAATCATTCTCTATTTTTGGCAAAACTGCCCCTCCATTTCACCCTGTAAAGCTGGCTGTGAATGCCGCCGTTGACATGTCAGTTAAACATAGTATGTTTTCAGAGGCCATGAATGGTCTTTGCTGCTTAAATCCCTAGTGGGTCAAAAAGCATATGAAAACATACCTCTATGTTTAGTAGAACAACTCAGGCACTGAAAATCTTTAATTCGTTAGAAAGGTATATCCGTAACCAAACACATTAGTTATGAATTTAGTTCCTACTCACAGCTCTTCGATAATACAGTTCTTCACTCTTACATAAATAACATGTAAATGTCTTCAAGATTGCACACCCAAGTGACATGTTAGAAAATATTCAATCACACCCTTAAAGTACCATCTTTGTGTAAAGTTGTTTTTTTTTTAATTTCAAGTAAGTAGGACAAATAAAATCCAATTTTTCATTTTTTAAAATTGGAATTCAACTTTATTAAGGAATCTGAATAGACTAACATTTTGCCTGTTGTCTTCCACTCAACTTCTTAAATATTCAGAAGTTGGCTTGATCATTATTATTTGGTTCCTTTCCTCCAGCATGCCTACTACGATATGGTTTTCTCTATAAAAATGGAAAGAATCAGAGTGATGACAACACTATGTAGTATAAGAAGGACTGACCCTATCAGAGATTTTTTTTTTTCTTCCCAAAGAGTTTTCCTTTCCTTTCCTTCTGGTTTCCTTTCTCTAGAACTAAAATCTCTTAAAACAACTCTTTCAAATTGCATAAGAAATATGTTTTTGATCCCAGAGAGCTAAATCTAACTTGAAATAAGATACGAAAGACCTCATGAATTTCCTTATGGCTGTTCAACTATATTTCAGGAACTATTTATTTCCTAGAAATAAAAAATATAAAAAAGTAATTGTATCAATATTAAACTTAGACAAGTTTCTTCATATTAATAAAATGTTTACTTTAAAAGCCATAAGCGACCTGGTTCCAAGCAAATGAGATTGGTTGCCCAGAGAACAACTGAGTTACTCAGGATGAAAACAAGTAGAGAAATTTATAGGGGTCACTTTGGCAGATCAAAATCTCTACTCTTCAATCCAGTTCCAGCAGGTAATAATCACTCCCTCTGCTTCCAATTCTGCCTTTTAAATACTTTAAAGTAGAAAGTTATTTAATAAAGGGTATAACCTAAGTATAAGTCTATTGAATAAACAGGGAATCCAGGCTCTAGTCAAATTTCTTGTTTCTCCTTCTGAATTGAACATACTAAAAAAATGCAAATTGATATCCCTTCTCTCCAGATACCCTAATCCTCAACAAACACACAGTAGGTTTGATAATATATAAACTATAAACGTTTGAGTCTTACTGACATTAAGTCAAGTCTCCAGATAGAAGACCAAATATGGTTCTGAAGAGTCCAGAATAAAGGAACTTTTCCAGCAGAGACTTTGAAAAATAATAATTCCTTTGTAACCACTGAACATGCATGTATTCACTTGACAGTGATGTGCGACAATCACTAGGAATGCAAAGATCAAAGGCCCAGTCCATGAACTCAAAGAATTCACTGTCTCTTGAAGGAGATAGACTAATATCCAGTAATTACACTGAAGTACAGTACTATAAAGAATGTAATCACAGGGTATTAAAATGATGCAGAAAATATGTCTTTAGTCTTAATGAATGTCCCTGCTTGTATACACCTTTTCTTTCAGCAATCTGACTGATAGTGAATTATCTGAACTTCGCTCTTTGAGTCATAATTATTTCTTCTTTTTTAAAGATTTTATTTATTTATTTGACAGAGAAAGAGAGAACAAGAAGGAGAGCACAGTCAGGGAGAGCAGCAGGCAGAAGGAAAGGGGAAAAAAAGCAGGCTCCCTGATGAGCAGAGAGCCTGATGTGGGGTTCAATCCCAGGACCCTGGGATCATGACTTAAGCAGAAGGCAGACACTTAACTGAGTCACCCAGGGGCCCTTTATCAAATCTATAATAACCATTTTTAACTCTCTCTCTAATAATTAAATAAATCCTTAGAAAAGGGTGGGAGAGTTGGTTAGTGCACCTGGGTGGCTTAGTTGGTTGAGACTCTGACTCTCGATTTCAGCTCAGGTCATGATCTCAGAGTTATGGGATTGGGTTCCCACAACAGGCTCTGTACCTAGCAGGGAGTCTACATTTCTCTCCTCCTCCCTCTCCCTTTGCTCCTTCCCCAGCACATGTGTGTACATGCAGGCTCTCCCTCTCTCAAATAAGTAAATAAAGTCTTTCAGGGGGAAAAAAAAAAAAAAAAAGTAACCATTACCTACCAGTAATGAAAATCTCACCTAGCCCTGCTTTCCTGCATTGACCTGCATGGATCTGATAGCATGACATCACGACACGCTCTCTCTGCTTGAGAATTCTTTTATTTTATTTTATTTTATTTTATTTTATTTTATTTTATTTTATTGCCTTGGAAAATGGCATCAACCAAACCATAAACTCAAGGGAAGCAGGATGGCTCAGAACAAAAGAAGGTCTACATGGGGCAATCCAGCTTAACTGGGTTGGATCTTCAGATTATAAAAGAGGACAGAGTAATCTAAAGTCAATGAAGTTGGAAGCAGTTACCTAAAAGGAGGGTAAAGTTTACCAGGATAAAGTTTTACTTAGTTTGAAATTTGTCCCCATTCTGTGCTATTATTTATCTTTTTCAATACGTTAATATGTTTTAAATGTGAGACTATTTATAAAAAATCCTCACTTACCTGTGGTATTTTTGAGAAAAGGAGAAAATGTACAGCCTGAATTTCTCTCAAATAACAGACTGTTGCTAGAACTTCACACTAAAAATTACTATTAAATTCAAAATATGTTATCTGACATAATATATTATCAATTATTATCTCTATTAGAGTAATTATTAAGTTACCTCAAATGATCATAATGGAGTGGGGAAAAGAGTCAACACATGGAGAAAGTCCCTCACAGAGATCTGAGACTGAGAGGGACAAAAAGGATTGTGGGAGAACTGGAGTTCAAGCATTTGAAGACTCTAAGTTCTGGAAGTGCACAAAAACAGAGAGAGGAAAGGGTTTTGTTTTTTTTGTTTTTTTTGTTTTTTTTTTTTTGCCACAAAATAATGAGACATTCAATTCCTACATACTATCACTTCATTAGAGGTTTGGGGTAAAAGCCAAATCATGAAGTACTTAGAACTATGATTTTGCAAAAAGTGAACAGCCCTTTAAAAGATCTCACTGATTGGGGCACCTGGGTGGCTCAGTGAGTTAAAAGCCTCTGCCTTCAGCTCAGGTCATGATCTCAGTGTCCTGGGAACAAGCCCCACATGGGGCTCTCTGCTCAGCAGGGAGCCTGCTTCCCCTCTCTCTCTGCCTGCCTCTCTCCTTACCTGTGATCTCTGTCAAATAAATAAATTAAAAAAAAAAAAAGATTTCACTAATTAACATCTATTCTTTTCTCCACTATTTACTCCTTCACTTGTCCCTGCCACTGCTAGAAAGAAATCCCAAGAAAATAATCTTCTGGCCTCCAATATAATTTTGAAGATGAGGATCAGAGCCCAGAATCTTTTCATTTTTATTTAAACTAGTTTTCAGCTCTTAATATAAATGCTTATTGTTCTTCAATCACTCTTCCTATTAAAATATAACTTAGTTTCCAAGTTCAATATACTTTTAGTGTATAAAAATATTTGTATAAGAATGACCAGTTTGGAAAAAAAAAAAAAAAAAAAAAGAATGATCAGTTTGGAAAATGGCACAGTAGGACCCTAAGCTCACCTCATTCCACAGACACAATTAGGTAACACTCACATCTGTGTAAATAACCAGAAAATAACGTGAACACTGGCAGAACAAACTCTACAACTAAAGGTAGGGAAGAGGCCACATGGAAGAAGATAGGAAGGTTGAAGACGTGGTCTGGGAGTAAGGCAATCCTCAAATGTCCATGGTGGGGAGGGAGATGGGGGAGATGAGAAGGGTGGAAAACAGACTTTCCCAGTGGGGAGTCCACACAATAAGAGGATGAATTCCCATAATATTTGCCTTTGAAGGACCAAATTTCATGAGTTCTTAAAATCGGCTGGACTTAAAGCCTGGAGTTTTAAAAATTGTTGGTCTTAGCTATGGGAGCACCAGAGGGTTTTAGGAAGCCCTTAAGAGACAGCAGGGCAAATGAACCATGCCGTTACAGCTTAAAACCAGCAGTTTGAAAAACAGCAGGGGCAGACCACAGGGACAATGATTTGCTTATCTCAGAGTATGTTACAAAGAGAGAGAGATCACAGGGGGAGACCCATCCAGAAACAAAAGAGCTGGCAGGCCACATTTCCCCCCTACCCCCTATCATAAGCAGTCGCCACCTGTGGGAATAAGCCTAGTACCCGCACTCCTTGCCTAACTTACTTGCACCGAGCTGCCTCTTGCATTCCCCTACTTTTGGCAGATTTGCCTTTCCCAGTCACACTCCCCTCAGTCCAGGTGCTACGGGCCCCTCCCCCGAGAAAAGCAACACAAACCCTGCCAACACCACATCTCCTGACCCACACATTTTGTGGGACCTTAGTTCTAAGGCAGCAGAAGCAAGTCTCATTTCACAAGTGGACCACTGTCCACTTTGTTAAAACACACCCATCCCTGCTGGAGACCAAACACTGTCCACAATAGGCAGAGTGCCTCTGCAGACAACTGGACTGAAGGAAAAAGAGGGAAAACTCAATAGCAGAGCACAAGTAACACACATAAGAGACACTCCCTAAAGAACCAGACCCTGGGGAAAGGGGGACACTGCACTGCAGAACACTAAAGGACCTCTTTTTCATTAGGCTATTATGGTAAAGAGCAAGAAAAGTAGCTGACCTTCCTAACACACAGAAACACATACATAAAGTCAGACAAAATGAGGAGAAATATCTCCCAAATGAAAGAACAAGACCAAACCACAGCAAGAAACCAAAGTGAAAAGGATATAAGTAACATGCCTGATTGAGAATTTGAAATGATCAAAAAGATATTCACTGGATTTGAGAAAAGAATAGAAGACATCAGTGAGACTCTTAACACAGAGATGAAAAAAGAACTAATCAGAGATCAAGAACACAATAAAAGAAATTAAAAATACACTTGATAAAATAAATAACAGGGTAGATGAAGCAGAAGAATGAATTAATGACATGAAAGATGGAGTAATAAAAAGTAACCAAGCTGAACAAAGAAAAGAATATTATGCAAATTGAGAATAGTCTTAGTGACTCTATCAAGCATAAGATCCAAATTAAAGGAATCTCAGAAGAGAGACATAAGGAGGCAGAAAATTTTATTTGAAGAAATAATAGCTGAAAGCTTCCCTAATCTGCAGAAGGTACAGATATCCAGATCCAGAGGCACAAAGAGCCCCCCAAAGATTCAACTCAAGGAGGTCCACACCAAGACACATAGTAATTAAAATGGCAAAAAGCAGTGATAAAGAAAAAATGTTTAAAGCAGCAAAAGTAAAGACAGTTACATACAAGGGAAACTCCGTAAGATTATCAAGGAATTTTTCAGCAGAAATTTCACAGACCAGAAGAGAGTGGTATGATATATTCAAAATGCTGAAAGGGAAAAAATCTACAGCCAAGAATACTCTATCCAGCAAGGCTATCATTCAAAATAAGAGAGAGAAAGAATTTCTAGACAAACAAAAACTAAAAAAGTTCATAACCATGCCATACATATTAAAGGGGATTCTCTGAATGGAAAGAAAAGACCATAAGTGCCAGTATAAAAGGGGGGGGGGGAACAACACCAAGGCAGTAAAAATAAATACTTCTATAAAAATCAAAGTCCTCCAAAACAAAAAGATGAAAATATGACATCATGTCCCTAAAACATGGGCAGAAAAGGAGTAAAGAATGGGTTTTAAATTTAAACAACCATCAACTTAATATAGACTGCTATATACAGAAGACATTATATACAAACCTAATAACAACAGAAATCAAAAACCAGTAATAGATATTCAAACAATAAAGAGAAAGCAAACCCAGCTATATCACTAAACGAAAGCCAATAAACCATGAAAGAGAGAAAGAGAAGAAAGGATCAGAGAAAACCTATAGAAACAACCAAAAAACAAGTAACAAAATGTCAATAAGTACATATAGATCAATAATTACCCTGAATATAAAAGGACCCAATGCTCCAGTCAAAAGACACAGAGGGGCAGAATGGATTAAAAAAAAAAAAAAAAAAAAAAAGTATGATTCATCTACATGCTATTTAGACTTAAAGAAACATGCAAATTAAAAGTGACGGGATGGAAAAATATCTATCATGAAAATGGACATCAAAAAAAGCTGGGCTAGCAATACTTATAGCAAACAAAATAGGTTTTAAAACAAAGGTTATAACAAGAATGGGGAAAAGGACATAACAAGAAAAGGATAAAAGGACACCATGTAATAATAAAGGGGGCATCCAACAACATATAACAATTATAAATATTTAGGCACCCAACATGGGAAAACCCAAATATCTAAAACAGTTAATAACAAACATAAAAGATATGAGTAATACGTTAAAGTAAGGAACTTTAATACCCCAGTTATACTGATGGACAGATTATCCAAACAGAAAGTCAACAAGGAAACAATCGCTTTGAATTCCACACTGGACTTGATGGATTTAATAGATACATTTAGAACATTCCATTCTAAAACAGCAGACTTCACATTCTTTTCAAATACACATGGAACATTCTCCAGAACAGATCACATATTAGGTCACAAAAAAAGTCTCAACAAATTCAAAAAATCAAAGTTATACCGTATATCTTTTCTGACCACAACACTATGAAACTAGAAAAGAACCACAAGAAAAACAAACAGTCCTAAAATTTGTATAGAAAAGACCTTGAAAAGCCAAAGCAAACCTAAAAAGAAAAACAAAACTGGAGGTATCACAATTCCAGATTTCAAGTTACATTACAAAACAGTACTATGGTATTGGCATAAAAGTAGACACCTAGATGAATAGAACAGAATATCCAGAAATAAATTCACAATTATATGGTAGATTAATCTTTGACAAAAGAGGAAAAACACCCAATGGGAAAAAAATCTCTTCAACAAATGCTGTTAGAAAACCTGCACAGCTACATGCAAAAGAAACTGGACTACTTTTGTACACCATAGACAAAAATAAACTCAGAACGAATTAAAGGCCTAAAGGAACTGAACTCAAAAATCAAGATATGAAATCATTTAGGGGATATTTTGGCAAGGGTAAACCTTCAGGACCACAATTCTCTGACAGAAAGAAGCACCAATTTCAATTTGCAAAAAGCCACTCAGGTGTGAAATGTATCTTTCTTCCAGAAGCCTCCATTTCAATGGTGCAAAACTCAGTCAGTATCAGGCATCCTGCAACCCTCAAGTAAAACAATAAAATGTGTGCATGTTCCCTATTTTAAATGTACCCAGCCACGACTACATTAATTGTGAAGCTTCGGTGACTTTATTTTTTGCTTTGAATATTTTCAGGTGTTTTTATTTGGTAGTTTCTTATTACTGATATACTTAAACATAAATCAATAAGAAATGCTACTTTCAGAGAGAAAATGGCCTGAATATCTCACATATTTACTCAGCATCCAGTTGACAGGTCTAGTAATTTCATCGGTATTTACTGTATACTCTTCTGCAAGAGACAAAATAAATTTGTTTTCCTCATTCACTATAATTTAGTTTCATAAGAATGCCATCTGATGAAATAATTCAGAACAGTTTATGGCAAAAAGTACAAAGTAAAGTAAACCTTTCCTGACTTGAGCATATTAACTCTCACACACAAAATGAAGAACAGGTAAGGGCTTAAAGAGTGTAAAAGAGAAAATATGCAAATATACAAATTGTCCGAGGTTGTTGAGTAAATAACAGAAAAATAGGGACAACTGGTTGGATGAATAACAGAAAAACAAGCAACCGATTATATGTTCCCAAAATACAATGAAGTACAATATAGCAAAATAAAGAAGTCTTAAAAATCAGAAACCTTAGGTTGGATAACAGCTCCAACACCATCTAGAAGGGCTTGAGAACATCATGTAACTTCAGTGGGATTCAGTTCCACTATCTGTAAGATATTAACCTATCTATATTTTAAAGATAATATGAAGCTTAAATGATTATCTAAGTAGCCTGGAACATACTCCTCTCTCATTTAAACATGAGTAATGAATATTTCACCTCTAATCTTTTCTGATTTTATTTCATTTTTCTTCCTTTTGCTGTGTATCAGTGCACCTAAGGTTAATAGCCGTGCATAAGAAACAACTACAAACAGGACCCTACTTATGTTTCGTATCATCTCTAACCTTTTTCCCTAAGAGTTCTCAAGTGAATTATCGTCACTTATTTCTGTCAGTTAGCATAGGTCTTAAAAGTACAGTGTTTACACTTTCGTAAACCTTGGCAGCTGACTAGACTCAGAGGATGCCATTTGACTGTAGAAAGTATAAACCTTCATTTAAACAACAACAACAACAACAAAAAATAGCAATTCAATAAATATTCTAATATTTGCTTCCTATTAATGGACATTAGGCAAACTACTGAGCCACATTAGATAATACAACTGAGGCAGGAGACGGGAAGGTAGGGAAGAAAATCAAACAAAAGTCAGGAATCATACACATGATTATCATAGGGGACTACTGCAGGATGAGAACATTAACACGCAGCCTACAACTAATAGTTACTCTTCAATTACTGTAATTATCTTGGTATTATGGGCAGAGCACTAGATTTACAACTAGAAGGTTAGTTTGAGTCCAATATCTTCTACTATCACCATATAAACTTGATCTGTTGTCTTAATATTTTTAATGTACTTTTTAAAGTACATTAAACACCACATAAACACCACATAATGCAAGAAGAATGAACCCAGTCTGAAAGACGCTTCCTCCACTGCTGTGGGCAAATCATAATTTCATTTTCTCATTTGTAAATCAGAGATTATACTCATTACCACCTCACACCTTTCAAAAGGGCCAAAACTAACAACACAAGAAACAACAGGTATTGGCAAAGATGTGCAGAAAGGGGAACCCTCTTGCACTGGTGGTGGGAATGCAGCCACTCTGGAGAACAGTGTGGAGGTTTATTAATGCCACAGGTTCTAAGTGAAATACCATACTCTAACAGTCTAGCCAAGTACAAACACTCTCATGCAATGCTCCCATTTTACTGTTCATTTCTAAAACCAGCACTGACCTCGAGCAAAATGATGAAGTACTTCACCTTCGGTAACCCAAATCTCTTTCCACTGCAGGTAGACAAGCTATGATACCACTCCTGGATCCTAACCCTTTGGTAATCACTTTGCCTCCCCACATTCAAAAGCATGCCCAGTCATCACTCAATATTTATGGAACATCTATTATGAGCCAAGTACAAAAATGACCCAAAGACCCCTGCCCTTAACACGTCTCAATAAAAGCAGAGAGGTATCTAAATGTTCTAGGCTGAATAGAGTTAAAACTGGAAGATTTCTCGGGCATGACATTATAGAGTATGACACCAATCACACAGAATCAAGCTTTTTCTGATTTACTGCTCTAATATCCCTTCATGACAACTCTCCAGCCATTATTTCTTTATACCTTTACAGAATTTTCAGTAGATGTTAGGTCCTATTTTAGCCATAGGGACATATATCTATGCTATTAGAAAAATCTGTTTGGATGCCACGGAACAAAAAAATAATGCAGATGGAGAAAATTTTTTTTTTTTTTTTTTTAGATTTTATTTATTTGAGAGAGAGAGAAAGAGAGAGGGAGAAAGAGAGCATGAGAGGGGAGAAGGTCAGAGGAAGAAGCAGACTCCCCGTGGACCTGGGAGCCCAATGTGGGACTCGATCCCGAACTCCAGGATCATGACCTGAGCCAAAGGCAGTGCCTTAATGAACTGAGCCACTCAGGCATCCCCAGATAGAGAAAATTTCTAATATTTAAATGACTGATAGTGACAATCAATGTAGGTTCTCTTCTCAATCATGAGAAAGAAGAAAAATTTCTGACAGGGAAAAAAGTATTAACATTGATAATGTGCTTTAAGGACATACTTTAATTTCCTAAATTTAAATTTTGCAAACAAACTTGCTGAAGTTAGAAAGATATACTATTTCTCTAATTTTATATGCATAGGACACAGGGAAGAGGAATTCTGGATATAAGTATCTGGGATTTTTGTTGTTGCTGTTGTTTTTAATTATCAACATTTCAACAGCTCTGGACT
Organism: Martes martes; assembly: GCF_963455335.1. Classification (NCBI taxonomy): domain Eukaryota; kingdom Metazoa; phylum Chordata; class Mammalia; order Carnivora; family Mustelidae; genus Martes; species Martes martes. The sequence goes on along the minus strand of NC_137903.1, from coordinate 21,588,728 downwards.
TTAATTTAGCTACCTATTTAAACGGCAAATTTCAGAAAACTGTTTATATTAAGTGAGAGAAATACAGGAAAGAAGAAATTTCAGTGTGAATGTCTCAAGAACTTATTATACTAGAAAGGCTGAACATTAATGGATAGATGTGAGAAATTAGGTATGGATCCCAAGTGACAGAATGATTTAGGAGAATACTAAGCTGCTTTAAAGCTTCATAAACTGAGTAACAGCAAAACATAGGAGCTGTGAATCTTAAGGGAACTAATCCAGTGTCATGTGAAGAAAATTTTAGCATAAAAGGATAAATAGCTAATTTATCATCTTTGAATTAAAAAAAAAAAGATTACCATAGAATTCACTCTTTATAAATTTATTAAAGGATTATGTTAACTTCATTGTATATTTTAGATTTTGATTTTGTTTAAAAAGTAAGACCTCAAAAGAATATTGGTAAATATTGAGCCAAGCCTATTAAGGCTGAACTTAAATGTAATACATCATAATAGAGACTTTTAAAAAATAATTTATCTTCATGTATAAATATACATATACAGGGCCATCTATATGAATCTATGTAGCTTTGCATGTACATGTAAATACAAACATTAACATCAAGATTATCAAAGTACTATTTTCAAAATACTTAACATAATTCCAATGGAATTTTGAGATATGAGTAGCATATCTCTGAAGTAAATTTATTCACATTTGCTCATTTCCTTACTAATTTTATTACTGATATTTTTATAAAAAAAAGTAAGTATATGTTCTTTCATTTCCTTATTACAAGCAAATTAAGATATAAGATTTGCTTCCAAATATAGTTTCCCATAACTGTAAGTATAAACATATCAAGAAAAGACAGGCTACTGCTATGAATTATAACAAATGTTAAGATAATATAGCTTAATACAGATGCAGCTAACAAAGTAACTATTTCAGTGTCTATTTCACCAGGAATTATTTTTACTTATTTTGTTTTGCTTTTTTTGACTTTTTTTCTTTATTCTCCAATTCTTTCTGAGATCAAAATATTGGTAATAAGCATGTATTCTGAATTATAATTGTCCACAGAATTTAGGAATAATTCTGTCTTCATCTCTCTATATGGAATTCAAAGTGTTTTTTTGTTTGTTTCTTTTTGCATGAAAGTCCCATTTAAGATTATTTTAAAAATCTGAGTTTCAACATTGCTCAATTTAAGGATTCTTGTCCTTCCTCTTGAAGTTAGGAGGTGAGGCTTACTGACAATCAGGCATGATGGAGGGCGACTATGAGGCTCAGACGGTCTATAGTTGTTAACTACTGAAATCCTTGACTGCCAACATTTTGTATCTGGGCTGGCTCCGACAAAAGGCAGTCTTTCTATAGCCATACCTTTTCACTTTTCACAGACTCCTCAAAATAACTTCCACTTTAATATTTCAGCTGTGTTTACCCCTAGGTAACACACATCTGATTCATCCATCCTCTTGCTTCTGCCAACCTCCTCATTACTTGGGCACACAGAAACATTCATGGATTTTTTTGTTTAGTTTAGTTTTGTTTTGTTTTAAGATTTTACTTATTTACATGTCATTGAGAACAGGCGCATGAGTATGAATAGGGGAAGGGGTAGTGGGAGAGGGAGAAGCAGACTCCTTGCTGAGCAGAGAACCTGACGCTGGGCTTGAATCCAGGATCCTGAGATCATGACCTGAGCCAAAGTGAGGTGCTTAACCAACTGAGCCACCCAGGCACCTCAGAAACATTCATGTCTAATCCATACCATTCTCAGGCCCAAAGGAAGCTTCCTAGGAACATTATGCTTCCCTCCTGTTTGTTCCTTCCGTCATGTTGGACTGCTGGGCATGTCTACAGGCTTCTGTCTTATGGCTTCAGGCAGCAAAACCCCAGGATCTTAATACCCAATCTGCCTCCCCAACATAAATAACTTTTCTTTTCTATTTCCTCCCTTCCATTCCCTGCCTCCCACCCCAGAGATAACTGGAGGCAGGGAAAGCAGTTAACTTATTTTTCACAACAAACTCTCTTGCAAATTCCTTCTCCTCAATCTTCTAACCTGAAACTCAGTCATATCATAACCTGCGTTGAGGAAGTGGGAGCAGCTTTCTCCTCTTTCATATGCTCCCCACTTGTTTTTATCTCATACTTGGTGGTGACCTACGTTTTCTTGACTTTACTGAGGTATAATTTAAAGATACTAAACTGCTCATATTCAAAGTAGATGATTTGACCAATTTTGACACAGATTTACACCCATGAAACCATCAAGCAGTGTTTTCTAAACAACCCTTCCATAATCCAGCCTTTTTATTTCATTGGTCAATATGAGAGTCATTCTGAGAAGAGAATCTATCATTAGATGTCTTAGATATTAAATCTTTCACTATGTTTACTCTTGGTGCACCATTCTAACTAGACTGTGGGAAAAAAACTTTTCAAAACATCATTCATGTTCTAAAGTTTTAGACTGTTTGAGTTTTACCCTTTGGGCAAATAATCCTCAGTTGAAACATTTCCAGAAATATATTAGACAACTGAATTCATATATTCTCAGTGTAATCACAGCACATATGTCTGTTCTTTCCCCTATTAAAGAAATACATTTCAGGAAGCAAATCTACTCAATATTTTTTTATGATCAAAAGCTAATTAAAGCCAAATAGTTCAACAAATTTCTTCTGTATAGAATTATTTCACAACTAATTCCAAAAAGGTTAAGTACAAGTTCTTCATGTCTAGGATTGAGATCATTAATTTTTGCTTTTGTTCTCCTGCTGAATCATTACCAAGTCCTTGGAAAATTAATTCTGTTTTCCACAAAAGAGTGTTACTTAAAGTGATTATGAACTATCAATGTGTTTGGTTAAAGAGGCCAATGTGCCACAAAAGAGACTGCATAAATAGACCATGCCTTTTTGTATTTTCTTTCAACAGTTAAGACTACAACTATTACTTTAAAAGAAACAAATTTTTCTGAAAACTATGTTACTCAAGCTCAAAAACCTTTGTGCAATGGAAAGAAATATTTTTGAAGTCTAATTAGAATTAGCCAAAAAGTATGGTTAATTGTCACTGAAGTCATAGATTTGTCTTCCTTTTACTGAAGCTGCTCTTTTGGGAACTGGGAATCAATAGAACAAAAATGTAGTTAATGACCATTTTATTTCTGGTCACTAAAATCTCTAAAAAGCCTAAGGAAATAAGGACTAGGGGCTCCTGACATAAAAAATGACACTGCTTCAAGAAGGAACTTTTTTAAAGTTTGAAATGTCAATTTATTTGCTATATATATGGTTTTCAAGTCCTCATAAGTCTTAATACAAATATTCTGTTCTTCTCCCCCTCTCACAAAAAAAAAAAAATTCAAAATTACTTAAACTACTGTTCAAAGTTCAAGAATCTCTTAGCTTATTGCCTAAGATTATACAACTATTGCTTGAGCTCTATTCTCTAAACATTTGTATCTTTACATCTGATTATTAATTATCTTCAATACTGGAGAAGATAGATAGGAAGGAAGGGAGGGAGGAAGGATAATAGACACAGTTCAGCATCTTATTCTCGATAAACATTTAAAATGGTGATAATGATGGTTATAACTGCCATGTATTAAATGCTTACCATGTTCCAAGAATTTGCATTTGTCCTAATTCATTTTAACCATAGCCTAATGAATTTTATTCCACTTATAAACAAGATAGAGAAGGCTCAATCTGCTTAAAAACATTACTTAGTTTATATATGTCTAGGCCAAAACTTAAATCCAGACCTACCTACAGATGTTCCTAAACTTGTTATTGGGCATGCTATACATCTTCTTCCAGCCTCATTTTCTACTTTATTGGTGTTTGTTGAAAAGGAAAATGTCAAAATTCATTAATAGATTATTAATCTTGGAGTGCCCAGGTGACCCAGTCTGTTAAGCATCTGACTTAATGCTTACACAAAACTTGATTTCAACTCAGATCATGATCTTAGGGTTCTTAGATCGAGCCCTGTGTCAGGCTCTGTGCTCAGCGTGGAGTCTGCTTGAGATTCTCCCTTTCACCCTCTATCCCTCCTCCCCTTGCATGTGCTCGCTCTTTCTCTCCCAACTCAATAATCCCTTGAAAAAATAGATTATTGATCTTTTAACTCAAGACATTAAATCCTTAAATTTGTGCTTTTACTTAAGAGTATTTCTGGATGGCAAGATTTAAGGGGCATTCTCTCATTTCTAGTGTTTACTTAAAAATTATCCGTTGAAGAGGCTCTTCCTGCCCTGCATACCATCCTAGATATCCAAATGTAGTCCACTAGGAACCCCTGTGGACACGCTTAAAGCATAAGATGCTTAACATCTGGAGCATGCCAGGCACCAGATCTCATTGGCAGAATAACCTTTCTTTCTGGTGAGCAGTGACACAAATGATACAGACAATACTACCGGGAATACTCAATGAAAGACAGCTGGCACATTTTATCCTTTGGAACTGGAGGTCAATTCCTGACGGTCTTCTATAGTGAGAAATTTGTTTCTCAGATAAACCTAAGAATGAAAAGTTGCATACTAGAAAGCACTTCTATAATCTTTCTTAATACACAAAACTTTAGTCCATCCAAATAAATGCATGACAAATTCTCCCTCTATTTATCTACTATTGCTAAGATCAAATACAGGAAAACACTTAACCACAGAGACTGAAATAGAGATGACTGATACCCACAAGCCAGTTTCTCTCATGATAGAGCAATGAAAAGGAACCTTTATTCCTCCATAATTTGTAGGAGCAAAAAAGTATAAGTTTTTCATATAGGCCATGAGAAGGTAAGGGCCAGAAAGAGAGAAAAACAGCTAGCCTGACATTACTTCACATCGCACTCAGAAGGCTGGCTTGAAGAAGTAACACACCTCAGAAGAAAGAAGATATTCCAGCAGATGTTCCAAGGCTAAGAGACGTGTCTTAGGAGACCAGACAGAGGAACTTTCCAAAAGTAACTAAAGAGAAGATGCCTCCAGTAGACATGTTTTTATTTTGGAGGGGAAGGAGACAGAAGAGAAAGAAATCAATACTTCCATTGCTAGAGAAAACCAATAACACATTGATTCAAGTTAGTGGACATCACACTCTACCTCGTACGGTCCCTTCCTTTCCTCATTTGGACTCCTCCACGATTAGGTAGCCTAATGTGCAGGGACAGAGCACTAGAAATGCTGGATGGGTACATGGATAGGAAGTCTACATAGTTTCCTTTCCCTCTACAGTTTCCTAGTCTGCAACAGTTGGGAGAGGGAAGAAGTTTTAACTTTAAATGAAAAAGTAGTTATTTTTATCCTGGACTATATATGATAATTACTAAACTGGCCATTTTTTATGGAACTACAAATAATCACTGAATTGTTGACTATCTGGGAGTGAACCCCCAACCACCACTACTACTTCCACTACCACCACTCCCACACACACACCGGGTTTGCCCAAGGACAGAAAAAGAAGTAGCCACAGTTAAATGAGTTAAAATGGGCCAAAAGGAAATGAAAGCATTTTCTATCTACATACTACATATCCTGTTGCTTATACTCGCAATTCTTTAAATTCCTTTAGGACATTCTTAAAGCACTTTATAGTCTACCTTTTCTTGAATTCTCTCTCACACAGCAATCATCAGTACATTTGGGGGAATTTCCACCAAGAGTGAGATGTTTATTTTAAACTGGGACTGGACCCTGTTTTGTATCTTTGTAATTTCCTATTTTATATATCCCAGGTGCTATGACTGCTAAAGAGAAGAGAGGCTAACAAAACAGGTAACACAAATTAACTCTGCTACTGATCTTGTTCTTCTAATTAGATCTCTGAAGAGCTTCTATGTCACCCTGCCAGATAATGGAGGCAAACCTCTGTCCGCAATCAAAAAAGAGATTAAAGAGTATCTGTTTTAGGAGCCTTACATTAGGCTTGTCATAGCTTATCACATTAGCACCGAGTCCTTGCCTGGGCACCATCAAGTTGTACATTACCTAAGAATACAGGAACCATACCAAGATCTGTTTTGTCACTAGAAATTATTGTCTATATTGGAAAGAAGCAACTGAGTTCCTTTGAATCCACAGGTTAAAATTTTTGAGCAGAAAAATCTTTGTAAGTTGGGACTATGATCTTGACTAATTTATACAATCAAAAAACTTTTTTTTTTTAATACTTCACCTCAAAGATAATCGCTAATGCTCAATGAAGGAGATTTGGTCCAAAAATATTTTTCAAGTCTTATTAGGGTCAAAAGATGAAATGAGAATTCTTTTATCAAATATTTTTATCAAAATTCACTTACAGTTATGTAACTTATATTTTAAGATAAAGCACAGTTACATCCTCTGAGAAACACCTATTTGAAAAAGATAATGGTAGAGTAAAAAGTTAAGAAGAAACTCAGAGCACCTGAAGCCTTGCCCTGGGTTTGTCACTAATTAATTTTCTGACCTTGGAAATCACATAGTGTTGCTTTGACTCTCATTTTATTGAAACTACTTTTATAAGATTATTCATATCCTCTAGAAATAAAAAAATTAAACAGTTCTTACAATCTCAAATTAGGATAGATATATTCATTCTTGTCCATAAAACTATTATGAAGATCAAAAATATATGTGAACAAACTTATAAAAGTATAAAGTGCAAAACAAATGTTAGTACAAAGGCTAAATTCTCAATAACATACTGAATACCTTTGCAAATACACTTAATATTATTTATTTTACTAATCCTCACAATAATGCAGGTGAAGTAAGTATTTCTACAACCCTAATTTCACAGAGGAATATAGAAGTATATCAAGATGACATACACAATAAATAGTTGTCTCAAGTAATCAATAGCAGAAAGCCCCAGAAAACCTGGCCCCAGAAAAATATTTCTGAAAAAACAGTATATTCAAAATTTGAGGTTAGGACAATAACCGGAAATTTAAAATACATAAGAACTTAATGTATTCTTGAAATGTAAAAAAATCAGTGCCCTTCTTACAGTCAGCTACGTTTAAGTACCAAACTACACAAATGAAAATATGTCATTCATTAAGGGGACAAACCAGCAAATTTATTGTTTCCAAATCTGTAATTTTAAATTTAAAATCCCAGTATGTCTTCAAAAAGGGAACTAATGATTAATACACAATAGACTTGATAATGTTGAAAAATATGGAAATGGGTACATCGACCACTTTCACAATTTTGAATTTGATGTGAGTAGGTAGGGATTTGGAGGATGCCAAAACAAACCACACGAAAGTAAGAACTGAAAAAATCCAAGAAGATACATTTTTCTGCTGCTGTTGTCCATAAGTATTATCTTTAGATAGATATCCCTGGAAATTGTTTTAAAAAAGCAATAGCAGAGAGATCTCCCAGAACAGAAACACAAATGTTTCCCTTGTTACATTTAATATAATAATATAGAATTTATATTTACCTAACGGATTATTGTTGTACTTCCTCAAAGTTACTTTGCTAATTTTTACTAAACCCTCTAATGATCCTCCTAAAGGCCCATAAACCATAAGTAAACCATAAGTAAACCAATTCTTAAATAACTCTTTACATAGCATTTTGCAAAAATGCTTCCTTCATTTCTTTTCTTTACTATCATTTACACTGACTACCAGCAAATTCAGCTTCAAAAGATTTTCGCATTTTCAGGAAGAGCAAAAACATCATACTTCCCATCTTATGAAGAGTTCACAGCCCCGCAAGTACTGAAGACCTGAGAACAAAGACCTGCTCTTTTGAAAGCTGTGCATGAACCCCAAACAAGGACTGTCATCTGATCTTGTCTGTTGTGGTGAATGTTTTACATAACTCTGATACAATCATGGAGTTCCTTTTGTAACCCTTTCTTTTCACACTGATCTATAATACTGATTTTATTTCCATGCATTCTTATACAATCCATGTGGATATGGTTGGAGGAATTTAGTAAACACTGATTGAGTTAAACAGAGGCTATCACAACTTTACAGTAGAAATTCCAAGGAAGCTCAGTTAAGTGCCAATGACACCAATAGTAAAGCCATGCCCATGAGGATAGTGGAATTATCTATTTGCAGGTCAATATCCTGGATTTGAATTAGAGGAACATGGTGATCCTATTGATCTTGACTCACTTAGAAGACAAACAAAATAAACAGAGAGCACAGAAATTGGATTGACTTTTTGTAAGTCAACTTAGCATTTCTAACCAAAATGCCAAATACACTATCCAAAAGTTCTAAAAATCCTGTTTTTTTTTTTTTTTTATGGATTTCACTTCATCTGTGTTACTAGTTTTAGGCTCATAGTAATACTGTAGCAGTTGGAGATGGGATATTATCACCCAATATACATTTCAAAGAAATTCTTTGTAGAATTTAACCATTAATTGCTGGAGGCTTATTACCTGGGCCTTACTGATTTTATAACATTCTGAAGGGAAAAGCAGTATTTTTTTTTAACAATTTATTTATTTCAGAGAGAAAAAGAACATTTGTGTGCATTGGGGAGGGGCTGAGAGACAGGAAGAGAGAATCTTAGCAGCCTCCACACTTGAGAACACAGCCCAAGGTGGGACTCGATCTCACCACCCTGAGATCAATACATCAGTGGAAACCAAGAGTTTGACGTTTAACCTCCTGCACCACTCAGGTGCCCCAGGAAAAGCAATGTCCTGTGAGTATATTTAAATTTCAGTTTTTTTTTTTTTTTTTAATTATTTATTTATTTGACAGAGAGAGAGCAGGAACACAAGCAGGGGAGTGGGAGAGGGCGAAGGGGACTTCCGCTGAGCAGGGAGCCTGATGTGGGGCTCGATCCCAGGACCCTGGGATCATGATCCGAGCCGAAGGCAGACGTCTAACGACTGAGCCACCCAGGTGCCCCTAAATTTCAGTTTCTAAAGAGATTTCAGAATAAACAAATCTAAATAAACAAATCTCTTCAAAATAGTGTTTAAGAAAAAATTTTTTCTCTCTTTCCTGTTGACACTGAAAATACGTGTATAACAAGTGGTAAGATCCAGAATATGACAAAAGCCCCAAAAGTAACTTTAAAATTTATCTAAAGTTCTCAGCCAGACTCACATTAATCACATGAATATTATGAAGAGTTATTCTAAGACTTATTTGGGTAAGTTAACACAATCTCTCTTTACATTGTAGTATTTACTAGAAAGGGTGAGAGTAGAACATATGTACATGCATGCAGCTCTAAACTTTATTCAGAGGATATGAGCCTTCCCCTTTACTTCCTAGGATAGAAGGGAGAGGTTATATATCTGTAAGCTGTAGGAGTGAACAGGCAGGACGTGAATGACTCAGCTGGCTGAATGTATCTATTAAGATCCTGGACCACTATTCTCACCCCGCCCCTCCTGTCCTCACACAACAGGCAACAACACACTGATTAGAATAAAGCCAACGGAAATTGGTGAAAAACATGGAAAAGTTTCTTATTCTCTCCTTTATAGTAAACCAAGGTTCAGTGATACCTCCTCCAAGAGAAATAAGAGACAAATGGTGACAAATCTGGAAGAAACAAAAGATAACCTATTTGGAACCACAATAAATTACTTTCACAAAATCACTTATGAGCAAGTGTGTTGTATTAAGCCACTAGGTTTCAGGGTTTTTAAGGCAGGATTATGATGGAATGGAGTTAGAATGTGAGGGAAATGAAATGGAAGTGAGTATAAAGAAAATAAAGGAGCTGAGAATGACTCAAAAGTTTGCATAAGCTAAGGAGGCCTTATTTCTGGTGATTATGCATGTGTTTTTTGTTTTGTTTTTTAAATCATGATGGCAGGATGAAGTATCTTCTTTCCTTTGAACATTATCAGGTTTTTGTTTTTTGGTTTGTTTTTTTTTTAAAGTAATCATGTATTACTTCTGGAAACTATGCTATATCATTGATCACCTAAATAGAATCAATGAATATATGTGATCTAAATCAATGCCTTTGACATGAAACAGACACAGAACTAAAACAAGCCCATCTAGCAGGCACTTGATATACTGCTGTATTAGGGGCATTCCACATACCTAGAAATCCTGAGAAATGTTTTCTTCTAAAGCTTGGAGATATATGAATGCGTATTCTCATATGTTGTACTAAATCATACCATATGTCATATATAAAATATTTCACTTATTCCTCAAAATGACCTGATAAAAACAACTATCATTGAGTTTTTATTACTAAACAACTTGAAATGACAAATGTTATATCCATTCCATAAAAATAGTTTACAGTCTTCTAAAATGAAATTATCTCTTAGGTTTGTAAAATAATTTTCTACTTTAAAATGAAAAACATAATCATAGACACATCTCTTTTCTCCTAGGTCTATTGTTATCCAAACTGTCCCCTTCATCTTTTACTCTAAACTCTTTCCTTGGACAAACAATATTTAATTACCATTAGTTAGGAATAAGTCCCTCTTTTTAGAATGTTAATACTTTAGTTATGAATGATGTCCTTTGTTATTTTCACTGTAGTTGATTTGCAGAGGTATTTTGCTACTTAATATATAAAATCATCTTAGTGCATATGTAAAAACCAAATGAAAGCCAAATGAGAAGAGAAGAAATACTTGGAGATGAGGAAGTTGTGTGTAAGGATGTATGTACAGTTGAGAGTGAAAATTAGGACATGTTCCAATTTTTGCACAGCTTAGCAGAAATAGTAATATTCTTCTCCAAGAATATCTTTTCTTAATACTATCTCTAAATAACCATATCAAACTTCCTCTTAAACATCTTTGTGCTGTTATTGTGCTATTTTTTCTTCACACAAAAAACAATCACTGTATTAAAACCATGCCCCCTATATTACAGATGATCCAATATCTATAATTCTATTACAAAAATGCACTGGTGTTTTTAATGCCAGCGGCTTTTAGATAATTATGTTTTTAACACAAATTTATCAGCATAACAACCCATTCCACAAAATGGAAAAGAGGCAATATTTACATCAATGGCGCTTTGAAACTAACACTCTCCCTCAGGGATTCATAGCCACAGAGTCTCTAGTCTTTTCTCTTGACAGGTTATAAATATTCTCAGAAGTAACTGTTTTGATGTTGCCTTAAAAACAGGGGGAAAAAGTAAAGAAAACTGGGACTACATGCATTTTCACATAAATTTCTCTATCACATTTGACAGTTTAATTATATTGTTGTTATTTGCATTTCTCGTGTTACTTCATACATTGGAGTCCTAGCTAATGGATTTCCATAAAGCGATACTTCATAGTGTTCTTTGCCGAATGAAATCTTATCTTAGTTTCTTGTTGTGCTAGATAAATTCAATCAACAACAACCATATGTTAACAACTTTGAAGTTTGTTTGTTAGAATCAATAATTTCTGAAAGCCTTGATTCTTGGCTATACATAATACATGTCCTCAAATAAAAGCATTCCATGATAGAATTAAAAAAAAAAAATCACCAAGGAAATTTACTGGGGGGTAAAAAGAAATTGTATTCATATTTCAACACAATTTGAAAACACTTGTATACATCTCCCTCTAGCAAAAATTACCTAAGGATTAGAAAAATTTCTGCCATGTCTTCTCTCTCAAACTTCCCCACACTAGAATCCGAAGATAACCTACAAAAGCATGAATTATTTGAATATTGCTTTGTGTACTTTAATAAATGCTGACTACCATCAGACTCCAATTAATACAGTAACATTTTAGTCTTTAAGGGATGAGTAGAATCACCCCTAAGTATCTTGCAGAATAAAACAGAAGAACCTAATCTCAACTGGCAAAATTGCATTATTTAGTTTCCCTCCATGACTGGCCATGTTACTTGCATTTTCACCATACTTTCACTTTTGTGTGTGGATGTGTGTGTGTGATATTGAGAAGCATGGTAGAAATCTTTGAATAAGGCCTACTAGGTCCTTTATTCAACCAAGAAGAAATTAGTAGGTTCTAAAATTGGAACATGCATTTAGCACCATCTGGGAGCTTTGTAAAAACAGATTCCTGGGTTCTGTCTCTAGAAGATTCAAATCAGCAGCTCTGATTTGAATCAGAATCAGGGCCTCAGAATCTGAATGTCTTACAAGTTCCAGGCGATGATGATGCTGGTCTGGGGGACCACACTTTGAGTGAATAGGATGAGAGGAATTCTGTGCAGAGAATTCAACTCTTCCCAAAGATGATTTGGCTCATTTTCTATGGGGGAGGAAATCTTTTTTCCTCTTCCCTCTAGATTCTTTAATAGGGGAATCTAGTAATTAAGTTGACATCAAGATGATTAACAGAAGAAAAATTTAATTCCATACATAGAGGAGCTCATAAAAATATGACGCGCAAAAAGGTGGCCAAAGTCAGCTTTTAAGAGAGAGAAACAATCAATTTGTGAAGAACTGATAAGACAAGGAAGTTTGGGTTTGGGTAGTTTGTTACTGAAGAAGTAACAGCCTTTGTTTATACAGCATGCGTAGTCCTGAATTCCTTATCTCTGGTGATAAGGATGTCTCTTTGCCTCCTGCTATGAGAAGGGTACCTTTCACTTGGGAGATTTATTTCCCGCTCTCAGTGGGGGCAAAAGAGGGTCAGAGCGTTCTTCTGGCACTGGCTGTTTCTTAAGCAACTTCAATTTGAAATAATCAATATGCCAAAATGGCATACTTTGGGGTGACTTGCCCTATACCCCATCATCCCTCGTTCCAAACTACTAAGTAGATCATTTTAATCAGTATCTGTTTTTTCTTCTCTTGAAATGACTCCAAAGAAAACTGAAAAATTAAATGGGGTTTTATTAACTCAAGAGCTCAGCCTTAGTAAAGAGACAATTCTCTTTTCCTGACAGAAGAGCAGAGTAATTTTAAAACGAATGGACGGATAGAAGGAAAAAAAGAGGAAGGAAGGACAGGAGGAAGGGTGGAAAGAAGCAGTCAGCTAATTACCAGTTAAGCTCTAGGGAGCCAGTCCATCTTATCATTACAAAAGTTGGGGACATGCTTTGTTTTTCTCACTTGTCACCTCATTGTAGGAATGACATATTATTCAAAATCCGGTATTGTTCAGGTCAGGGAGGGGGGAAATAAAGAAGGAGGGAAGGAAGGGAGAATGAAGTAAAGAAAGAAAGAAATTAATTTCAAGGGCTTTAGAGAGAAAGATTTCTCAAATAATGACAGTAAAATATATGTAATTTCACCTAAAAAGAGGACTTGATGGCCACAGAATCTGCCAATTTGAGTAATTTTACAAATCATATCTATTGTCCTCAAATACTTTTTTCCTTAAATTCTCAGCTGCCACACACAATTGGGTGGTCAATTAGGATAATTTGTTGATAGGCTCATTAGCAATTTCATTTGGGGGCCTCTGGTTGCATTCCCAAAGGATTAAAATGAGAAATTTCTAAGAATCTTATTTCAAATGAATGCTCCAATCAATGAACAATTATGAAGCTAATCAATTTTAAATAGAATATTTTTATAAGTTTGAAATATTTTACAGGACACTTTCTTAATTACTAATCGTGCTTCCTTTTGGAAGAACAGTTGGGAAAAAAGGCACTCTAGCTACTACAAGTAATTGCCTATTGCAAAGATTTAGTAATTTCACCTTGAAATTTTATTTTAGACATTACTGAAAATACGTAGACATTTAAACCAGATTGCAAAAGATTCCAGACTCTTCTATTATGATCTCTTTTCCAAGCCACAGTAACTTTTCAGACCATAGTAATAAAATGGGATGTTGTCTCATCCACCTGTTGGCTGTTTATCATGTGCCCAGCATCTCCCAGATTTGGCATATTGCAAAGAAAGTAAAATGAATCTGGCACCTAAAAAGAAGACAATCTAGGAAGAACACAAAATAACTACCTGAAATCAGGAGTCTACATGTCATCCAAAAGAAAGGAAGTGAAAAAACCGGTTTCCGTAGTAAGGAAAAAAAACAGACTTTAATTTCGGAGAATGATTCTCATGGACACAGCTGGCAGAGTAAGAAGTGCTCAGGTGAGAAAGTGTCCTGCTCATCTGGCAGGACGGCTCAACGGGGTAGTCAGTCTACATCACCATTTCAGCAGAGCCATGGTTTCCCTACTTTGGTATCTCATTACAGATATGAATATTATTCTCTGGTATTGTTCAGGCTAAAGTATTCATGGTGGAAAAAAATTATTTAAGCTCCACATAGAACTGAATGCACATGAGAAGTACAGTCAGATCTTAAAGAAAATTCAGCTCTTCCTGTGTGGTTGAAAATAACCACCATTCAGTGTTAAAGATGATCCTTACCTAGTTCGAATTAAATATATTTGTCTTCTTTATTTTTAAAGTATTTGGTGCCTCCTCAAAAACCTGTGCTTAGAGGTCGTGGGCCTTTAACTGGTATGTTTGTTTTCTTGTTGAGTGTGTTACTATTTTGTCATAGTTATTTTTGTTTTGAGCAGAATAATACCTCTTCATTTATCATTGTAAATATTAAAAGAGATTTGTATAAACTGCATAGCTAGCTCAAACTTTATTTACAGAAATGTTTCTTCTGGGTCATCAAAATGTAAATGCCTTTCTGGATCCATAATTGAGCAAGTGTGTGTGTGTGAGAGAGAGAGAGAGAGAGACAGGGGAAAATATACACTAATGTGACTGGCTTTTGATGATGTTTAAGAAACAGCTGTCAGTCAGTCTGGCTGAGTTCCTGGCAGTTTCTATATGGATGTAGACTGAATAACCATTGGATATTTCTCACTGAAATGTTCTGCAGATGTTGGCAAAAAGATAGAGTCCCTCGAAAGGGACAAATGTGCATTTTAAAGTGAATGCAGAAAGATGAGGCCTTAGTATTTCCAAGGAATAACACTTGTTCTGACAAATCCAAAGAATAAGTGAAAAACACCCAGTAAATAAATATTTACCTCCTGAACTGACATCCCTCCTATATGAGGTGCATACTGTGAATGTTTTAGAAGAAACTATACAATAGCCAGAAAGGAAACAACATGTACCTACATATTGGCATTTCAAAGCTAGAATCCATATGTTTTAAAATAAATTAGGCAATCTTTATGTTTCCAATCAACTCATCACAGACAGTATTTTTGAAGTTGGAAATCTTCCAAATAAACAGCTTTTTCCAGGATATAGGATGATTCTGCATAATTTATTCTAATAAAGAATCTGAAATTAAGATAAAAAATATTTACCACTAAATATGTTGCAAATTTTAGTCATATAAATGGTTCTAATACTATATCACCCCATCAATCCAGATTTAGTTAATACAAAACAGTTGTGTATTATAAAAATAAAAAAGAATATACCTCAAGTAGGAGACAGTTTCATTTTGGCTGATTAGAGTAACGGAAAAATATGGACTTTAAAGATAGATATCTTGATGAATTTCTATTCTCTTCTACTTACTGGCTATGTAGTCATGTGGAAGTCACTTCAGCTCTCTGAGCTTAAATTTCTTCATGATTACACAATAATGGCCCCTGCCAGCCCTATTCTTTCAAGCATCATTTGAGATAACAGATACAAAATTAATTTATAAAGTATAAAACACTAGTCTAGTTAAAAAAAAAATCAGTGGACTTAAAATTAGAATGACATTTTCAAGTTCCGGCTCTTTTCAGCTGCTATGTGAACTTGGAAAGGTCATTATTTCCCTTCAAGCTTATGAGCTTCCTCCATACCTACAGTGTGGTTCCTAAAATACAGCATCAGCATCACCTGGGAACGTGTTAAAAATGCCCTACCCTAGGCCCTCTGAAACAGAAACTCTGGGGGTGACCCATCATTCTGTGTTTTAAGGAGCCTTCAAGTGATTTTTAATAAATTTTAAAGTCTAAGAACCACAAACATATCTCAAAAGCTGTTGTGAGGATCATTAGAATCACCTGTAGTATTTATGCACGTATATACATGTGTGTGTATGTGCACACACATACCAGCCCACATACACATACTCTGCCCACCCAAGCTAATTAAATCAGAAATCTCTACAGATACTAACCCAAGCACCAAGCAAAGATCACAGTAATTTAATTCAGGTAATGCTATTAATTTCCAGAAATGTTATAGGTGACCAAAGCACGTGGAGGTTCATTCTAGTTACTTACAACTGGTTACTTCAATTATTTCTATTGTGCAAGGTCACGGGTTCCCTGGAATTTCTAGGTCTTCAATATTTCTCTACCAAACTAAGCAGAAAAATGTACGAGGAGTCTGAGTATATTACACATACACACACACACACACACACACACACACATATATATATATATATATATATATATATATAGCCAAGAGTAGAGAAGGGTATTCCCCCTTAAGCACAAGGAATATCTTCCAAGAGCCCCCGTGAATGCCTTAACCTCCATTTAGTACTAAACCCTATATATCCTAGGATTTTTCCTATATATACATATTTATGATAAAATTCAATTCATAAATTAAGCACAGTAAGAGATTAACAAGTACTAACAAAACAATTATAACAACATGTGTAATAAGTTACATGAAGTGGCCTCTGGAAGTATCTCATAGTACTGCACTCGCCCTTCTTGGGATGTGAGATGATAAAATGCCTATGTGATGAGATGAAGTGAGGGAAATGATATAAGCATTGTGACATAGTGTTAGGCAGCTATTAACCTTTTGATGATACCTCAGAAGGAAGACCATCTGCTTCCAGGCAGCAACTGACAAGGTAACTGAGACCAAAGAGAATGACACTATGGAATGGGTGGGGGTGAGGGGGTAGGAAAGCTACCCTAGTTTAAGTGCAATGCATAGCGTCTACCCCACCCCCCACTCAGAGGTCAAATTAACCTCTGACCCAGAACCGCAAAAGAAAATTGGATTCTTCTCTCCATCGCTGCTTCCACCCTTTTCTTTAGGAAATTAGGCTTGGAGACCTCAAAAGCAAGCAGTTGTGGTCTTCAAGGGATATCTATTTCTGTTATGGGATAAAACTCCTCTTAGACAAAGAAGTATAAAACCTGGGAAGAACAAGCACCTGTTAATCACAATGAATGAGCTTGAAATACAAGTATAGGGTCAACTAGATTAAAGCAACTATCTAGGAAAATTGATTATTTTGTTTTTGTTCTCCATTTAAATGTGCAAAATTTGACCCAAAGCATAATTGAACAGACAATGCCATACAGGTTTCAAATCTATTTGTAAATCAAATATGTTTTATTCAATTATTCAGTCAAAAGGGAAAAAAAAAGTGGTAGTTCTATACCTAAAAAGGCTTTTGACTAAATCAGTTAAATGATCCAGTGAATTGTCCCTTTATCTCACCTAACTTACCCTTCTCAAACCGTGGGCTTAGATGTGGCAAGGATCTCAGAAGTTACCCAATAAGCATGGCACATAATAATGGAACATCAGTTTTACACAACACATTTAGAACAAGGAGATAATATGGAGTATTACAAGCAAAGCAAGATTTAAATGAATCAGAGAAACCTTATGCTGGTGTAGGCCACTATAGCTTTACCACCAAACCATTCTGCACATGCCGCCTGACCTCTGTGTGCTCCTACAAAGCTTCTTTTATCAGCAGTAGTATAAAGACAGAAAAATGTGAGCACTCTACTAAAAAAAAAAGAAGTAGGGGAGTACTTCAATTACAGAGCTCATCCAGGCTATAAAAAAATACTATGTTTAAACTATCAGCATAATTGAGGTCAAAGAATTATAGTAATAATTGCTTAAAAATTTCAACTCATATATATGTAAAATAAACATCAATGTCATGAATGTCAACTCCAATCTGTTAGTAGAATAGCAATGTTAAATTAAAATGCTGTCTCATGAAAACATAGGTGACACTGGTGAACATCTTTATACTACTTCAATTTGGAAGCCAAGAATACTGTCAACGGTGCTCACTCCACACAAGTATAAAGACACACACTCAAACACATACTGTGCTCCAACTGTACTTGTGACCAAGTAAAATACAACTTGCTTTCCAGCAAATTGCCACATACAAATGAACCCACCTCACAAGAACCAAGTTTTCATGCCTGCAACAATTCAACAAAATAGTCAAAACTTTGTACCAAATATCTCAAATATAAAATCCAATAATGTACATTAGTGTTATAATCTTCTCTAAGTGAAATTAAGAACATTATAATAGCTGAGGTATGATTAAACAGTCTTATATAAATACCACTCAAAACTTCTAAATATATATATACAATTGATGGTGTTAAGATGGTGTTTTTGAGATATGTATTTACCTGAACAAAATAAACCAACATGGCTCCAGAGTCATGGGATATTGGCCAACTGGTATACTTAAGTTACTAAGGATTATACACAGAAGTCAAAATTAAGCATCAAAAGAAGTCATTCTTTTTGTTGTTGGTAATACTGTTATCTACATGTCTCCTAATTTTAATTTTCTTATTCTCTATCATAATTAGTGAAATATACTTACACCTATAAGATTGGCAAAAGTTAAAAAGTGACATATACAGTATTGGCAGGGGTAAGGAGAAACAGGTGGTACTGTCAAATTTGACAATTTCTATGTAACACAATTCAGCAATATCTGTCAAAATTAAGATATACACATTTTGACATAGTTTTCCTACAGCTACCTATCCTGTTATATATATACTTGCATATATGCAACATAAAATATGTACAAGGATAATCTTTCCAAACTAGTTACTATAGGAAAGAGCTGTGGGGAGGGAACCCTGCCCCTCAATACGCTACTGGTTAATGATTTATTCATTAAAAAGAAATAATATACAACTATTAAAAGGAATAGCTCTAGACATACTAATAGGAAATAATTTCTAAAACATATCATGAAAAACTGTTAAAACAGTATGTATTAGATATAACAATTTTGATTGCATAAGCAAATGGATAAGTAAAATAGGTCTGTAAATTCTTAGCTAAATTTAGAAATATACCTAAGATATTCTGAGGTTCTTTTTGGAAGGTATCTGGGTGGTGTGGGAACTATCAGAAGAGACACTTTTTCAATTTTATACATTTGGTAAATTTTAAATTTTATGCCATTTATATGATTATATATTTTTAAGTTTAGAAATGCAGAAAACTTCATTTGATTTTTCCAGAGCCACCAGAGAAATGGAATACATTTGTGACAAAAACCTGACATTCTTTTTTTTTTCCCCCTTTGGAAGTACACTAGTTTTTGTTTTGCTTTGTTTTGTTTTCAAATTTTAGTTTAAATTCTTTTTTTTTTTTTTAAGATTTTATTTATTTATTTGACAGACAGAGACCACAAGTAGTCAGAGAGGCAGGCAGAGAGAGAGGAGGAAGCAGGCTCCCTGCCCAGCAGAGAGCCCAATGCGGGGCTCGATCTCAGGACCCTGAGACCATGACCTGAGCCGAAGGCAGAGGCTTTAGCCCACTGAGCCACCCAGGCGCCCCAAATTTTAGTTTAAATTCTGGTTAAGATATAGTATAATATTGGTTTCAGGAAAATTTAGTGACTCGTCACTAACATATTACACGCAGTACTGATCATAAGTAGTGCCCTCCTTAATACCTAATAGCCCATCCCCCACCTACCTCCCTCCATCAACCTTCAGTTTGTTCCGTCACTAAAAGTATCTTATGGGGCGCCTGGGTGGCTCAGTGGGTTAAAGCTGCTGCCTTCGGCTCAGGTCGTGATCCCAGCGTCCTGGGATCCAGCCCCACATCGGGCTCTCTGCTCAGCAGGGAGCCTGCTTCCTCCCTTCTCTCTCCACCTGCCTCTCTGCCTACTTGTGATCTGTCTGTCAAATAAATAAATAAAATCTTTTAAAAAAAAAAAGTCTCTTATGGTTTGTTTCCCTCTTTTTTTCCCTCCCAAACCTGGCATTTTTCATACATTTGTGTGTGTATGTATGCATGTTTTAACTATGTTAGATACTATTTTTACAAATGAGAAAATGGAAGTTCAGAAGGATTCAGTAATTGTCTCCAGCAATTGTGTCCCAGCAAATAAATGGCCCTATCAAATGTTGTGTTCAACTCCACTGAGCTCCAAAGCCTGTGGTCTTAACCACCACACTGCACATGTTCTTTAGAGATTAGTTACAACCAGATATCTATCAGTGTTAGTTTTGAACTTTTAAATTGATATTCAATGCCAAATTGACAAATTTAACCTTACATTTTACCAATAATGCACCATCATCAAATAATTTAGTGTCTTTTACAGTAAACACCATTTTGTAAATTTAACTATCTCTGCATCAAGTAGAAAGTTATAGCCATTATCAGAACTATTGAGAAGGCCTTTCTGCAACACTGATCTTTTTACTTCCTGAATTATGCTAATTTTGCTTTAAATAAAAACTCAAAACAACATGTTGATCATTTTGGTTATTAATATGCAATAAGAAGAAATGAGTCCTGGTTGATAGTGCTAGAAATTGATAGTTTCAAATTCTGAACTCAGTTCATAGCTTCACAACTGCTTTTCAAGAGTAACTTCTATCAAGTCTCTTAACCCCTGGAAACTTCATCTCTAAAAGGGTAGCCGCAAAATGTACCATCCTCCATGGGATATTATGAGCTGTCATTAATTAATGTTTTGTAGCGCACTCTGAGATTTCATTTGAATGGTGCTACATCAATGCAAAGTATCAGTAAGTCACTTAAAAATCAAATTGTCACCTGCTCTACAGACTCAGGCAAAGCCTGCAGTTTGCTGATAATGAAGCTGGCTCTTGTGTATGTTTTTTGAAGCTAGTTGGGGTGGAGTTTATTAGAGCATCATTTTAATAAGGCTATTTGTGAGCCTAACAGAATAATAGAGGTGTGTAAATACTTTAACTCTCAATTACTTGGGCAGGGGCCTCTTTACCTTCCCACTGCTGCTTAATAGTCAGCCAGAGGCTGATTGATGATGCTTGAAACACCTGGTCAGAAAGCAGAAAAGGGGTGGAGTCACATAAGGCGCTCTCTGACAGATGCTGGGAAGTGTGGGCTACCTCCATGCCTTATTCTCTTCATGCTCCCTCTCTCCCCGATGTCAAGGCCAGAGGCTTAGCTTTAATACCTATGAAGTGTCCAGAAGTAAAGGAAAATGAGGGAGTTACTTGATCTCAATTCGTCAGTCACTAATTCTGAACATCTCCAAGAAATATATAAATTCCCATTACTCTGTTATACCTCATACAAAGTAAAACCAGAAATTTGTTAATCCACCCCAAATATGTTCTCAGAAAACAAAGTGTTGACTTTATTTTTGCCAGGATTCCATGACATGTGATCTTCTCAGGTCCACAGTAAGACTTCACAGATGTTACTACTAATATTGAACAAAAGACTATATTCAAGTGTATTCAGATTTTTTCAGTAGTATTCAAGAGAAAATGCTGATTTATAATCTCCAGTGTGCTGCTCTTTCCCTGGTATTTTGTGTGTATGACACAATTGTTATACAGTTAATTTCCCTACTAAATGAGACAACTCTATCATAGTTGACATGCTAACAGATTTGGCTTTGCAACCATAATTTTTACTTTAGTGTAGTCACTGCTTATAAATTAAGAATGATAGGTTTAAGAAAATTTAAAAAATTCAAAATAGTTTTGGGATCATAAAAATATGTTGTTCAATACCTTATAAATACTTAAGAAAATAGTTGCTAAAAATTCCTGTCAAAATGTAAAATATAGCAGGAAATAGGGACAAAAATAGATTCGCCCTCAAATTTTAAATTTGTCAAAATTAAAGAGGCATTTCTGTTAAAATTAAACTGGAGAAAATTACTTTTAAATAAAGATATGCTGTTTAAAACTTTCAGTGTGAGAAAATTTGCTGTTTACTAATACAATATATTTAAATGAAATTAACTTTCAGCAGTTCAGAAATTTCTGTTAAGGATAACATTTTATATTGAAGAGAGTATTAAGAATGTATTAAAAGTCATGACAGTTTTTCTGGAAATAACTGCCAATCAATATCCAACAAAAATTTTATTTGTACTATTTCTTAGATAAAAGAGAAATTCCATAATACTTCTGAGACTATACTTACCTAAATTTTTCCATACATTCTACCAGCAAGCACGTTGGCTAAATCCCAGAACACAATTGACATTTACCCTGAAATTCTGTTCAATCAAATGCCAGAGTAGATGTACCAATGAATCCAAACAGCAGAGACATACTACATCACATAACACGAGAATGTTCCAGCACTCAAACTAGTCCACAGGAAAAAAAAATAGAATTTGTAAAATGGTATTTTTAAAAATATAACAAAGGTAGTTTAAAAACAAATACATTTTTAAATGGATGTTAAAAGCTAAGCCACATGCTATTTAAAGGAGGAGGAAAAGAAAAAAGTTTAAATGACCAAAACAAAACCAGGAAAATATTAACACTGTGGGGGGTGTGTGTGTGTGTGTGTGTACACACTATCAGAAAAAGTAGACTTTAAAGAAAAAATCCTCTCAAGCAATGGTGGATTGAAAACACCTCCATGATGGGTTGCAACTTGTCCCATCAACAGAAGCTTATTTCTCCACCCCTTGAAACCAGACTAATGTTATGTCTTGCTTTGACCAATTATCTATTGGAAGTGATATCAGGGGGGGCTATAGAGCTTAGGATGTTACAGCCTTTGTGGATTCTACTCTTACTTACTAAATTCCAAAACCACAATGGTGTGAAAAATCTTCATCCAGTTTACTGAAGGATAACATGCTATACCTACAGAAGATACACACTCTTCTAGTCAATAGCCCGTTCCAACTGCCAGACAGGTTGGGAGGCCTTCATGGATCCTCCAGACCAACTCAAGCTACCAGATGACTCCAACTTCATAAATACTCACAAGCTAAAAAAAACAGAAAACCTGAAAAGATTGTCAACCACAAGAATCACAGGAAATAATAAACCATTGTTATTTTATTAGTTTGTTATATAACAATACATAACAAAAACAATTGTTTTGGCTGGAAAATAAACTGTGCTAGATCGAAAACATGTCCACAAAGGGGTGATACCTACATCTCCACCTCTTAAATCCAGACTGGTCTTTTGCCTTACTTTGACCAATAGAATGTGTGGCAATTACAGAGCATGGAACTTAAGAGATTTTCTATCCTTTGCTTTCACTCTCTTAGAATCCTCAGAGTACCCTGCTATGAAAAAACTGAGTCTAGCCTACTGGAGAATAACCGATTTGTTATGTTAGCCAACATCAACTGCCAAACCAATTAAGCAAGATCATCTTGGACCCTGTAGACCCAGTTGAGCTGTCAAATGACTGCAACCATAGGAATGTTCCAAAGCTAATACAAAGAAACCCCTACGAAACTCCGTATACGGTGTATATGAACACTAAAAGACAGACAAGAGAATATTCATAGCTGTAATGTTAATAAAAGCAAAAGCTAAATAAATACATAAGGAGAGAGGTCTGTCACAATAAAATGGATCATTATATTTATAATCAAATGCTGGCATTTGGTTCACTTCACAGCACTGAAAATGAATAAAAAGTTCCATTAGGTGATGTCAGCAAGATGGCTGAGTCTGAGAGCTCATGTTCTTCACTCCACAAAAGAACAACTGGACAACTACCCATGAATAAAAATAGCTCTTAGGGAGCCTTGGAGTCTACTCAAGAAGCTACAGCAACACATTGGGGGTGAAAACAAAAAGTAAGAAAAA
This sequence comes from Martes martes, assembly GCF_963455335.1. Taxonomy (NCBI): domain Eukaryota; kingdom Metazoa; phylum Chordata; class Mammalia; order Carnivora; family Mustelidae; genus Martes; species Martes martes. The sequence goes on along the minus strand of NC_137903.1, from coordinate 21,565,068 downwards.
CCACAAGAAAAGGTAGAAAGAAAAATGGCATTTTACCTACATCGTCCTACCCACTAGGCAAGCACTGATCAGTGCCAAGAGGGAGATCAACCCACAAGTTCTCCTAGAGGAGGAAAAGCAAAGCAGGGAGAGCACTGGATTCCCCCAGCTTTTCTGAAGGCTGAGGGACCTGCTTTCCTGAAGGACCTGCTGTACCTCACCCTACCCAGATCACTAGGGAGTTCAGCATAGCTGAGACACCAGAAACAGAGAAGGGCAAGGCTATTCATATTAACCGCATGGCAAGTGACACCATAGGCTACAAGTTGCCTGGCCTCAGAAGACCCCAGCAGCCTTCCCCATGTGGGCCCGAAAAGCAGCCACCATAGTGCCTTGTAACTTTTACCATCAAGGATGTCAGTGTTCAGAGCTCTGGATCCCAGCTGCCTGCTTGCAAAGGAACCCAGCAGCTTTCACCACTGAGGAAACCAATAGTCATCACATCTACTGAAGAGATCCCCTTAAACTTTCACCATCAAGGGTGCCATCATTTTTGCCTTTAAGAGATTTCAGCTACCTGAGCTCGTTCTAATCCCCTCTCTGGGCCAGAAAAGCCCCAACAGGTACCACCACAAGAACCTCAGCACTGAGATCCAGTGCAGGTGCAACGGCCCCACAGTAACCCACCTGACTCTCTAAACATTCCCTTACAATACCATCCAGCAATCACACTCCTTTGTAGTTACCCAAAAAAGCAGGAAACTGGGGCACCTGGGTGGCTCAGTGGGTTAAAGCCACTGCCTTCGGCTCAGGTCATGATCCCAGCGTCCTGGGATCGAGCCCCACATCCGGCTCTCTGCTCAGCAGGGAGCCTGCTTCCTCCCTTCTCTCTCTGCCTGCCTCTCTGCCTACTTGTGATCTGTCTGTCAATTAAATAAAATCTTAAAAAAAAAAAAAAGCAGGAAACTTATGTCCATACAAAGACCTGACCATGGATAACTATTTTATTTGTTTATTTATAATATATATAACATATATACTATATAATAATACATATAATATATTCATTTATTTATAACTGTTTTATTCATATTTATAACTGATATTTATAACTGTTTATTCAAGTAACCTGACCTGGGTCCCGATCTCACAACTGCGAGGTCATGACCGGAGCCCAAACCAAGAGTCAGACACTTAAATGAGTGAGCCACCCAGGCACCTCCAGAATCTTTACTTCTGGGTATATATCTAAAATAATTGAAATCAGTATCTTGAAGAGATATCTGCACCCCTCTCATCCACTGCAGTATTATTCACAATAGCCAAGTTATGGAAACAACTGAAGAAAATCATCAATGGATGAATGAATAAAATGTAAGGTATGTATACATATAGGTACGTGTATAGGTATCACCTGCTTTTCAAAAGCTTGTGTTATACCACCTCACCCACCTGTTTTCACTAATTTAAATCTGGAAACAATTTTCACTTTTATGAAGAAAGGAAAAAAGTGAAAATAACGTTGGCCTGGGGCACTTGGGTGGCTCAGTCAGTTAAGTGGCTGCCTTCAACCTGGGATTGAGCCCCACATCGGTTTCTCTGCTCAGCTTCTGCCTCTCCCTTTACCCACTCTGGCAGCTTGTGCATGTATACTTGCTTTCTCTCACAAATAAATAAAATCTTTTTTAAAAAGGGGGGTGGGGAGGGAGGGAAGGAGGAAGGGAAGGGAAGAAAGGGAAGGAAAGGAAAGGAAAGAAAATAGCATTGGCCTACAGGAAGTTACTTTTTGGGTCTGCAAAATGCTCAAAAATTTTCCCATATAAATTAATGGCAAATGTTTCTACACTTCATGCCATTTTGGCTTACTAAAGTTTTCATAAGAACTCTACTTTTGAACACCAGTATATTGAATAGAATATTATTCCCGATTAAAAAAAGAAATCCTGACATTTTTAAGAACATGGATGGAGCTAGAGAACATTATACTAAATGAAATAAGCAAGACACAGAAAGAAATATAACACAATCTCACTTTACAGAATGTAAAATAGTTAAACTCATAGAAGCAAAGTAGAATGGTAGTTGACAGGGGCTGGTCAAAGGTTACAAATTTTCAGCTATGCAAGCTAAATAAATTATAGAGATATGATATACAGCATGGTGAGGATAGAGAGATTTAGTTTTTATTTCAGATTTATAAAGATGATCTTAAATTTTCTTGACACAAAATTGTAAATATGTAAAGGTGATAGATATGCTAATTAGCTTGATTGTGGTGATCTTTTCACAATATATACATATATCAAAACATCAAGTTATACATCTTAAATATTTACAAATTTTTTATGTCAAAGATATCTCAGGAAATCTGTTTAAAAAGATTCTGCTGAGTTTCAGTCATTAGTAGGCATCCTAGCAACAAAACAACACACAAAAATTATGTGTATTAATGTCAGCTATCTTTTAGTGTACTCAAATTCCAAAAGGAGAATGGCAAAATAAGTGACATTATAGATCATATATTAAAAGTTATTTAGCTACATTATTTCTATTAATAACTTCTGCTTAATGTATAGTACATTATTAAAATGTTAAAGCTGGAATTAAAGAAAAAAAAAAAAAAAGAAACAATCACCTTTAATCCCCACCCAGAGATAACTCCTAACATTTGGCGTTAAAATATATCCTAGTTTAAAAGGGGGGGGGGGTGCCTCGGTGGCTCAGTTAAGCGTCTGCCTTTGGTTCAGGTCACCATCCTAGTGTCTGGGGATCAAACCCCACATTAAACTCCCTGCTCAGCGAGGAGCCTGCTTCTCCCTCTCCTACTCCCCCTGCTTGTGCTCTCCCTCTCTAATAAATAAATAAAATCTTTAAAAAAAAATTAAAGAGAGAGATGCAAAGAAACAAAAAAGAACAAATAAGGAACTATGGCTATATGGTAACTATAGACAACAACAAAATTATTGGCAAGCAAGTTATAAAAAACAGAGTAAGTATGATTTCACAAACTGGCAAATCCAAATAATATATATTGTGTTGGATATGGGCACATTATTTTTTTACTATTAATCTCCATACATACATACATACACACACACACACACATATATACATATATATATACATATTCTTATGTACATATTTCACAATAAAAAGTATTAAAGCATTTTGAAAGGAAAAGAAAAATAAAACAATCTCCTCAGACCTTAATATGAATTATTTTGACTTACCAGTAACAGTCCTATTATTCTCTATGTGAAAGAACAGAGCACAACAATAAGCCAAACTTCCACAAATAATACCAATAATTTGAATGAATAAGTTTATTACATTTTAATAGAAAATAATTCAAATTAAAAAGATGCAAAGGGACTCTTAAGGTCTTTCTCGTATATATTAATTTACCTTACTTTTTTGATCAAATCCCCCAATGACTCTCCATTCCCTTAAAGTTTAAAACTTACAATGCCCTACAAAACCTTACATGATCTGTGTGCTCCCATTTCCCCTCTGTGCTTTTCTTACATACTGTTCTCTCTTGTGGTCTCTTTGCTCCAACTGGGCCTTTGTACTGGCTGTTCCTCTGGCTGCAATGCTCTTCCTTCTGGTGTTTTTATGGTTTATACCTTAAAGCCTTCAAGAGGTTTTGTTGTTGTTGTTGTTGTTGTTATTGTTTGACTGATTGCTTACCACCTTGTTAGTGAGGCTTCATTTGCCACTTTATTTAAAAATGCAACCTTCAGGGCCCCTGGGTGGCTCAGTGGGTTAAGCCTCTGCCTTCGGCTCAGGTCACGATCTCAGGGTCCTGGGATGGAGCCCCGCATCGGGCTCTCTGCTCAGCGGGGAGCCTGCTTCCCCCCTCTCTCTCTGCCTGCCTCTCTGCCTACTTGTGATCTCTCTCTCAAATGAATAAATAAAATCTTTAAAAACAGAACAAAAAATGCAACCTTCTTTCTCCCCTCCCCTCTTCCAAATCCAGGGACTACTCCTTACCTGAAATACTTTCCCTTTCCTCCCTATTATTTTTATCTTCTAATGCAGTCCATAATTTGGTATGTGATATTTTCCCTCCAAGCCAAACTGTATTCAGCTTTATTAAAGATAGTTTTCATAAACAATCATGGCATTTCAGGCAGGACATGAGCAGATGATCGTTAACAGGATACAACAAATTTCAAACTCCCTTCTTCAATGGACTACCAAAATCAGAAAGCGACTATAAAACACAATGAAGTCTTCATGTGATGCCCTGAGCAAGCAAAGTTTAGAGTGAGGGCTGACACTTCACAGTTAGCATGTGGTTTAATAATTTTTCACAAGCTGACCCTGACTTTCAGGAAATGAAATGAAAATGGCAGAATCACCAATCTGAAGATCCGCAAGCTAAAAAAGGAACTCTTCTGAGTGACGCCGTCTCAGTGGTGACATCATAAAGTCCTGATTGCCTGATACCCTGGGCACTGGGTTTTGGGGTCAGGTTCCAACAGGTCTCTGAGTTTAAGGAAGTGAAGTCTATGTTGAAGAAAGAGAAGGAGAAGAAGACATAAATAACGAATTTTAGTTTTCCCACACCACCAGGGGTGTTTGGGCCAAGGTGTCCCATGTGTGTCAACACCAAGCAAGACCTACTCTTGGGAGCCAAAAGGAAGTTTCTCAAAACTAGATGGGAAAGGTGCTTTTCCCCTGGTATCAATCTAACTTTGGAGATATTCTGTTAGTGACATATGCCCTTTCTCCAAAACAAAAGTGAAGTACCCTGTGTGCTAACAACAGAGCTTAAAAAAAAAAAAGTAAAACAAAATTCTGCATTTTTATAATACTTGATAAAAAATACTATTTCAAACTGTACAGTCACCAGAAGTTCACAGTTATCAAAACTGCACATACTTCACATCTCCCGCCCCTTCAACTTTCTGTGCCGGCTCTGTGAGGGCATCTCTATTTTCTACAGGCACATTCCCAACCTTGCCAGCATCAGCTTGCCCCTTTTTCCCTTTGGGCACCTCCTCTCCCATTCTTTGCAGGGACCTTTCCAGGCATGAGCTCTAGCTCTGAAGGAGCCTGTTTAGCAGATAACCTTGCAGATCTCTTCTGTGGCTCATTCTTCACCTTGGCTTTATGTCATTTGGCATCCTCTTCAGTCTTTCTCTTGGGCGTGGCGGTGACAGCCGCAGGAGCCATAAGCGCTTGTCGTGGAGATACAGCAGCCTGTGGGCCTTGGCCGGTCTGGGTTGTTCTCACCTTTTCTTCGTTCTTGCTTTAGGTTTATTCTTGCCTAGGTTTTAACTCTATGAGAGAAGGAGTATTTTACCATTTCCTTTTCTCAGATGCATTCCAAATACCTAGAATAGTTTCTGGCATATAATAGATGTTCAATACATATTTGTTGAATGAATGAACGAATGAGATGTCCCAGGCCATTTAGTAGAGGAAAAAAAGAAAAAGGGAGTTTAAGATCGGAAGAAAAGAAGTATTTCTTAAAAATGATATAATAGATCATATAAAAAAATTAAACACACACACAGAGAGATGAATTTTTAGAATTAACATGATGACTAACTTGCAAGCTGGACTTTTAAAATTCAACCAAAATAAATAAAAATTTTCCTTACATTCCAGCAACTCATCTTTAGGGAAAAAATGATAAAAATCAATATAGCCTAAAATGGCATTAGAAATACAAAATTCCAGGGCCACCTGGGTGGCTCAGTGGGTTAAGCCTCTGCCTTTGGCTCAGGTCATGATCCCAGGGTCCTGGGATCGAGCCCCGCATCGGGCTCTCTGCTCAGCAGGGAGCCTGCTTCCGCCTCTCTCTCTCTGCCTACTTGTGATCTCTGTCAAGTAAATAGATAAAGTCTTTTAAAAAATATACAAAATTCCGGGCACCTGGGTGGCTCAGTCAGTTAAACATCTGCCTTCTGCTCAGGCCATGATCCCAGGATTCTGGGATCAAGTCCCACACTGGGATTCCTGCTCAGCAAGGAGTCTGCTTCTCCCTCTGCCTGCTTCTTCCTCTTCTTGTGTGTTCTCTCTCTCTTTCAAAAATAAATAAATAAAATCTTAGAAATATAAAATTCTTTGAAGTAAATCCAACTGAACATGTGTCAGGGCTTTCCTTACCAAAGTAAACAAGCAAACAAACAAACAAACAAAAAAAGAAAAGTGGGGGGGGGGGCAAATCAAGAAACAGACTCTTAACTATAGAGAACAAACCAATGGTTACCAGAGGTGAGGTGGGGAGGGATGGGTTAAATAGGAGATGAGGATTATGGAGGGCACCTGCTGTGACACCAGATGTTGTATGGAAGTGCTGAATCACTACATTGTACACCTGAAACTAGTATTATACTGTACGTTAACTGGAATTAAAATTTTAAAAAGTACTTTAGAAAATGAAAAACATCAAAACGAAGTATACAACAACACTACAGACAGTATGCCCAAAATATGAACACAAAGAAAGCAGGATTTAAATATAATATTAAGATAGAATTTGAGATTAAAACCATTGAACTAAATTTTTTAAATATTAAATTTAAAGAGGTCACTTTCTAAACCTAACCAAAGAGGTAAAGGATCTGTACTCAAGGAACTACAGAACACACATGAAAGAAATCGAAGACAACATAAAAAGATGGAAGAGCATTCCATACTCATGGATCAGAAGAATAAACATTGTTAAAATGTCTATAGTGCCTAGAGCCATCTATACTTTCAATACCATCCTGATCAAAATTCCACTAGCATTTTTCAAAGTGTTGGAACAAAGAACACTAAAATTTGTATGGAACCAGAAGAGACCCTGCATCGCTTAGGATATGTTGAAAAAGAAAAACAAAACTGGGGGCATCATGTTGCCTGATTTCAAGCTTTACTACAAAGCTGTGATCACCAAGACAGCATGGCATTGGCATAAAACAGACACACAGACCAGTGGAACAGAGTAGAGAGCCCAGATAGGGACCCTCAACTCTTTGGTCAAATAATCTTCGACAAAGCAGGAAAAAATGTACAGTGGAAAAAAGACAGTCTCTTCAATAAATGGTACTGGGAAAATTGGACAGCTATGTGTAGAAGAATGAAACCTGACCATTCACTTACACCATACACAAAGATAAATGCAAAATAGATAAAAGACCTCAACGTGAGGCAGGAATCCTTCAGGATCCTAGAGAACATAAGCAGTAACCTCTTTGACATTGGCCAAAGCAACTTCTTTCAAGATATGTCTCCAAAGGCAAAGGAAACAAAAGCAAAAATGAACTTCAGGGACTTCACCAAGATCAAAAGCTTCTGCACAGCAATGGAAACAGTCAACAAAACAAAGAGGCAACCATCGGAATGGGAGAAGATATTCTCAAATGACACTACAGACAAATGGTTGATATCCAAGACCTATAAAGAACTCCTCAAACTCAACACACAAAAAACCAATAATCATGTCAAAAAATGGGCAGAAGACATGAACAGACACTTCTCCAAAGAAGACATACAAATGGCTAATAGACACATGAAAAAATGTTCATCATCACCAGCTATCAGGGAGATTCAAATCAAAACCACATTGAGATACCACCTTACACCAGTTAGTGTGTCCAAAATTAATAAGACAGTAAACAACATGTGTTGGAGAGGATGTGGAGAAAGGGGAACCCTCTTACACTGTTGGTGGGAATGTTAAATTGGTGAAGCCACTTTGGAAAACACTGTGGAGATTCCTTAAGAAATTAAAAACAGAGCTTCCCTATGACCTTGCAATTGTACTACTGAATATTTGCTCCAAAGATACAGATGTAGTGAAAAGAAGGGCCATCTGTACCCCAATGTTCATAGTAGCAATGGCCATGGTCAGGAAACTGTGTAAAGAACCAAGATGCCCTTCAATGGATGAATGGATAAAGAAGATGTGGTCCATATATACTATGGAATATCATGCCTCCATCAGAAAGGATGAATACCCAACTTTTATATCAACATGGACAGGACGGGAAGAGATTACGCTGAGTGAAGTAAGTCAACAGAGAGAGTCAATTATCATATGGTTTCACATATTTGTAGAGCATAAGAAATAACACAGAGGACACGGGGAGATGGAGAGGAGAAGGGAGTTGGGGGGAAATTGGACAGGGAGATGAACCATGAGAGACTGTGGACTCTGAGGAACTAACTTAGGGTTTTGGAGGGGAGTGGAGGTGGGAGGTTGGGTGAGCCTGGTGGTGGGTATTGAGGAAGGCACATATTATATGGAGCACTTGGTATGGTGCATACACAATGAACTCTGGAACACTGAAAAGAAATTTTAAAAAATTAAATAAAAATTAAAACAAAACAAAAAAAAGACCACATTGAGATACCACCTTACATCAGTAAGAATGGCCAAAATTAACAGGACAGAAATCAACAAGCATTGGAGAGGATGTGGAGAAAGAGGAATCCTCTTACACTGTCAGTGGGAATGCAAGTTGGTGCAGCCACTTTGGAAAACAGTGTGGTGATTCCTTAAGAAATTAAAAGTAGAGTTACCCTATGACCCCACAATTGGACGACTGGGTATTTACCCCAAAGATACAGATGTACTAAAAAGAAGAGCCATCTGCACCCCAATGTTCATAGCCGCAATGGCCACAGTCGCTAAACTGCGGAAAGAGCCAAGAAGCCCTTCAACAGACGAATGGGTAAAGAAGATATGGTCCATATATACAATGGAGTATTATGCCTCCATCAGAAAGGATGAATACCCAACTTTTGTATCAACATGGATGGGACTGGAGGAGATTATGCTGAGTGAAGTAAGTCAAGCAGAGAGAGTCAAGTATCATATGGTTTCACTTACTTGTGGAACATAAAGAATAACATGGAGGACATTAGGAGAAGGAAAGGAAAAGTGAATTGGGGGAAATCGAAGGGGGAGATGGATCATGAGAGACTATGGACTCTGAGAAACAAACTGGGTTTTGGAGGGGAGGAGGTGGGGGGATGGGTGAGCCTGGGGATGGGTATTAAGGAGGGCACGTATTGCATGGAGCACTGGGTGTGGTACATAAACAATGAATCTTGGAACACTGAAATAATAAAATTAAAAAAAATAAAAAGAGGTCATTTTCTGATGATACAAAGTTCAATCTATGTTAATTATACATTATTAAGAACAACTTCATAGGGGTGCCTGGGTGGCTCAGTGGGTTAAGCCTCTGCCTTCAGCTCAGGTCATAACCTCAGGGTCCTGGGATCGAGCCCCACATCGGGCTCTCTGCTCAGTGGGAAGCCTACTTCCCCCTCTCTCTCTCTCTGCCTGCCTCTCTGCCTACTTGTGACTTATTAAATAAATAAAAGCTTTAAAAAAAAAAAAGAAAGAACAACTTCATATAGCAAAAATGTATGAAAATTGTCTTTTATCCTCAGATGTTGGACGTAACAAAACCCATACATAGTTTCACATTGACATCCCTTATTTTCATCTTTCATACAGCAGCTCTCTAATGAGAATTTCAAGCTATCCCAAAGTGGCATTGCCTGCCAGCCAGTGCTTTAGGGATCCTAGTCCTTGCCAAGATACCTGAGTGTTGATAGATGAGAACTTTCAATGGCAGTTTCTGGCAGAGATGAGAGGGCCCCTTTACCACATGTAGCATTTTCTAATTACCTAATCAGTACCCCATGTGAGCTATAACGTAGTCATAAGAACGAACAGAAAAAGCATAAAAATTATTTAGGAATGAAACTTTTAGTTCACAGACTGTTGGAATTTTTTTTTTTTAACTTAGCATGTCAAAAATTTGGTAAATGCTAAGTTTAGGACATGGGTAAAGGGTGTTAGGTCTTTATACTTAAATAAAAATATTCTTTTTTTAAAGATTTTATTTATTTATTTGACAGAGAGAGATCACAAGCAGGCAGAGAGACAGGCGGGGGTGGGGGGGAAGCAGGCTCCCTGCTGAGCAGAGAGCCCGATTGGGGGCTTGATCCCAGGACCCTGAGATCATGACCCGAGCAGAAGGCAGAGGTTTAATGCACTGAGCCATCCAGGTGCCCCTAAATAAAAATATTCGATTTGTAGAAGTAGTCATTTGGAATATAAGTGATAAATCTGTACTGTAAAAAGCAAAATGTGTTAAAGACATATTATGTGCCATCAGTTCTCCTACCCACAGGAGGCTTAAACTTTTTGTGCTATGTACCTCAGACATGGCTGTGTACGTCGTCCTATGGTCAAAGAAAGGAGGGTGGAAATGACTAGGTGTCTCTCCCCCACAGATGCTATAATTGCACATGTTTGGACAATTTCTTTTCTGCTTCAACTATAGTTACTGCCAGTGTTCAGACTGTAGTTGATATATTATTCTGAATTCCAGAGTGAGCACTATGATGAAACTGAGCAGAAGCCCCAGGCCAGCTCATCATACAGGCATCTGGCACGGGCAAGAAACACACTTTAGTTGTTGTTTTAAATTTGTCAAGACAGCATAGACTCTATTCTGAATAATAAACCAAACTTGGAAAATTGGTCCCTAGTTCAGACTCCTGAAGATGACTGACCCTTTTCAGGCTTTCCACATTATTCAGTAATTGAACAAATGCCAAAATGCACTTCAATTTGTAGACAGTTTTAATTGACATGGCACTGCTTTGAGTGGTTGCGACCTTTGGGAGAGGCCTAGAAAACATTCATGAGGCACTAGGGGAAATATACACATTCACATCTTATGCTTCACTTAGTCTGTGCTTTAAAAATATTACAATTTGCTGTGCCCATAATGTAAATTCACTTTACAGGACATTTGCCACTGGGTTGTCCTTAGATTTTTATCTTCAAATCCTTAAATTTTTTTAAAATTTCACTTTTATTTATCTGACCTACCACAATTAAAATTTTTTAAAACCTGGGAAGACAACTGTCTCTTATTTCTTATCTACCATAGGTGCTAAAAAAACATCCCATCTGGAAGCGCTCTAAAAAGAAAAAGATGTGCTTTTTGTTTAAATGATGAGTGACTAGGGGCACTGGGGTGACACCGACAGTTAAGAGTCTCACTCTTGGTTTCAGTTCAGGTCCTGACCTCAGAGATGTGAGATCGAGGCCTGAAATGGGCTCCGCGCTGAGTGGAAGGCTGTCTGAGATTCTCTCTTCTTCTCCCTCTGTCCCTCCCACTCATGCTCATTCTAATAAATAAAAAAGTCTTTTAAAAAATTCAAATGTTCAGTGACTAAAATAATCAGACACACGTATCTTATAGGATCAAAACAACAGAAGAGGCTGGCTATTCTAATGAGCTAAACAAATTAGGTGACAAAACTACATCACGTATCTGTTTAAACATACTATAACCCTCTGATTACATGGGTGAGTCAGTTTTTCTTTATATCACTCTGTAACATTTTCAAAGAATGTTCCCTTTCATTTTATTCTCAAAACAAAAGTCTGAAATGGCTACTTGATATATTATTAACTAAATTTTTACAAGAAAGATAAGATTTCTTGGCCAAGAACACAGAACTATATATTGGAGCATAAAGGCAACATTACAGATTTTTTAGGATTTTATTTTTAAGTAACCTCTACACCCAACATGGGGCTCGAACTCACCAATTCCAAGATCAAAAGTTGCACGCTCCACCGACTGAGCCAAGTAGAGCCCCAACATTACAGATTTCTAGTCTAGTTCTTATACCTTACAACATTCCTATGCTCTACATCTCTTCTATTTGATTACCCAATTCCATAACTATTTTGAAAATTTTCAGATCACTGGTTAGCAACTTACACTTCATTTTCTTAAATGAACTAACAATAAGCATCTGTAAAAGGCTTCCCTGAATATTAAAAAAGCAATATTTTTTAAGATTGTGTAGGAAATATCGGTGGTCCAACAATCACTTGGAGTCTGAGTCACAGACTCCTAGTTCCTTTTGGAATACAACTTTTCCAGAAATTTAACAGGTTTCATATTTACCTAATACCAATCTTATTCAAATGCCTAGAAACACACTCAGAATTCTGTTTTTCTTTTATATAGACACCCAAACAGCTATATTCCTTTGGTCTCTTGTCTCATGTGTCTCTCTCAAATTAATGTTTAGACACTTTGAACTTCTGGGCTTCAGTGGAACCATAAACTTGAGTTTTTGTCTTTAAGTCATTTTATCTAATTAAGAACTTTTATTTGGCTCCATTGTCTTAACCTGAACTTTGCCTGAGGGACCATAATCCACTGAAGATAATTAACAATAGGTATTGAAACCATATTCTTAATTTGGTCCTTGAGAAAGGGTGAACTTTAATAAGAAGTCACTCAAAGTTTTCTCAAGTGGTGGTTCTCATACTTTCTTACTATTTGGGTTTAAGAAGAAGTTGCCTCTTTCAAACCCCATTACTGAATGTTCTACCTTCTTTTTCATTCTTACTTGCAAATTGGCAAATTCTTTCTATGCTATGTTAAACACATCCAACAGCAAACACGATGAACAAACAATACAGTTAAGTTTCCTCCAAAGCCAGGAATTCATTTCATACATGACCTGTGTCCTATATTTCCAGTGATAACTATTTTACCATATGATTTGCCACTGAATAACATGAGCCAGCATCAATCAAACCTCTGATGCATGCTGTCATTCCGGTAAGCTAAGGACTTGTATTTTCGTTCTGTTGTTAATAACACCAAAAATCTAGTACTAAGTTTTGTGTCAGTCTATGAGAGTATCTTTTTTAATGAATTTTAATAATTCTTAACAATCTTGGTATACAAACCTATTATATGAACTGTACTTTTTATTTTTTTAATAATGTCTTTGATGAAGTGAAGCTTTTGATATCAGTGTATCAATGCACTTTTAATTCATTTAAGCCAATAAACCACTGCAAATTACATAAATCTTGAAATCTGGGGGTAGAAATCTTAACCGCTAACAGAAATAGGCTAATGAATATACTCAGACATCAGTTATGCTGATAAAACTTTCTCTATTACTTGACACCAATTCCGAGAAGAAAAAAAAGTTTTTTTGACTTAAACAACAGAAATCTATTCTCTCGAAGTCTGCAGGCAAGAAAGTTCCACATCAGTTTCAATGAGCCAAAATCAAGAACCACCCTCTCTCTGGAGTGTTGGTAAGACCACATTGCTATGAGAAGCTAATTGTGCCTTCACTCTTCGAGCTCTGTTTCCCATGTTCTTTGGCTGTGACCAACACACTCAAATCTCTACCTCCATCTTCACACTGCTTTTTCTTCTGTGTGTGCAATCTCCCTCTGTCTTTCTCTTCCCCCACCCCCCAGCTTTATTGGAATTTTGGTTAGGAATTGCACTGGATCTGTAGATTGCTTTGAGTAGTATGGAAATTTTAACGTTAATTCCTCCAGTCCATGAACAGGATACATCTTTTCATTTTTCTGAGTCTTCAACAATTTTTTCACCAATGTTTTACAGTTTTCATTGTACGGGCCTATCACATTCTGGTTAAATTTATTCCTAAATACACTCTTTTGATGCTACTGTAAATGGGATTGTTTTCTTGGTTTATCTGTTCATTGTTAGTATAGAGAAATACAACAGATCTTGTATGTTAATTTCTATCATGAAGCTTTACTGAACTCATCCATGAGTATAGTTTTTTTTAATAGTCTTTAGATTTTCTATTTATAAGATCATGTCATCTGTAAACAAGTCAGGTTTACTGCTCCCTTTCTTATTTGCATACCTTTTATTTCTTACTCTTACCTAACTGCTATGGCTAGAACCTCCAGTACTAGATGCGGCGTAAGGAACAAGAGTGGGCACTCTTGTCTTGTTCCTGATTTTAGAGGGAGAACTTCTTGCTTCTCACCATTGAGTATGATGTCAGCTACAAGTCTGTCATATGTGGCCTTTATTATGTCGAAGTACATTCCTTCTATACCTAATTTCTTTTGTGTTTTTATCATGTTGGATTTTGTCAATGCTATTTTGGCATCTATGAAAGTAATCAACTTATTTTATCTTTCATCCTATTAATATGGTATATACCTTCTATTGATTTGCATATGTTGAACAATCTTTCTAATCCAGGGATAAATCCCATTTGATTGTGGTATATGATCCTTTTAATGTACTGTGGAATTTGGTTGCCAGTATTTTGTTGAGGATTTTTCTATGTTCATCAAAGATATTGGCCTATAAATTTTTTTCTTATAGCATCCTTACTGGCTTTGATAAGCAGGAGAATGCTGGACTTGTAAAATGAGTTTAGAAATGATTCTTCTTCCTCTTCAAGTTTTTGGAAGAGGTTGAGAAAGACTGGTATTAAGTCTTCCTTACCCATTTGATAGCATTCACCAGTGACACCATCTGATCCTGGACTTTTCTTTGTTGGGAGATTTTTGAATACCAATTCAATCTCATTTGTTTTTGGTCTGTCCAGATTTCTTATTTCTTCATGATTCAGTCTTGGTAGGTTGTATGTGTCTAATAATTTATCCATTTCTTCTAGGTTATCCAATTTGTTGACATATAATTGCTCAAAGTTGTCTCTCATGATACACTGTATTTCTTTGCTGTCAATATATTTCTCTTCTCATTAATATTTATTGAATCCCCTCCCTTTCATTTCTTGTATAGTCTGGCTAAAAGTTTGCCAATTTTATCTTTAAAAAAAAAGGAAAAGCCCTTAGTTTCACTGGTCTTTTTGTTTTCCTCATCTCTTTCATTTATTTCTGCTCTGTTCTTTCACCTTCCTTCACATAACTTAGGCTAGACTTATTCTTCTCCCAATTTCTTGAGTTACAAAATTAGGCTGTTTGTTCGAAATCTTTCTCTTAGTTTAATGTAGGCCTTTACTACTAAAAACTTCCCTCTTAGAACTGCTTTTCTCCATTCCTACATTCTGGTATTCTGTGTTTTCATTTTCCATTGTTCAAGATATTTTCATATTTCACTGATTTCTTCTTTGAACCATTGACCTTCTTTGACTCATTTACTATTCAGGTATGTATTGTTTAATTTCCACATACTTGTGAATCCTCCAGTTTCTTCCTGTTACTGATTTCTAGTTTCATGCCATTATAGTCAGAAGAGACACTTGTGTATAGGTAATGACTCATAGTGTCATCGTTTTCTGGCTGTTGAGTATTTCTTTCTTCCTTGCTTCCTCTCCTCCTTTCCTTGTGATTTCATGATTTTTAGTAACATACGTCTTTCTTTCTCTTTCTCTTTCAGGTTAATTACTACAGATTTTTGCTTTGGGGTTACCATGAGGCTTATGTAAAACATAAGAATTTAAGTTGATTATTTTGGTCACATATAAAAACTCTACTCTTTCAGCTCTGTTTAAGTCTTTGGTCTTTCAATGTTACACTACAGTTAAATGTGATTTACATGCCCCAACTGCAGTATAAGATTTCCAAGTATGTATACCTTACCAGTTAACTTTACACTTCCATGTTTTCATGTTGTTACATAAATTCTTTATATTCTTCAGTTCCAAAACATTTTGTTTTAAATAATTTCTATCTTTGTTGAATTTCTCATTTTGTTTATAGATAACTCCACAAACTCTGGGACATCACATATTTCTGTTCTCTTATAATTCCCCAGCTTCTTTAAAACAATTATTTTTCATTCTTTTTTTTTTTTTTTTCATTCTTTATCAGGGATAGATCTCCATTTCTTTGGAATTAGCTGCTGGAAAATTGTGTTCCTTTGGGGATAACATGTTTCCTTGATTTTTAGTGTTCCTTAAAGTTTTGCATTGCTATCTTTGCATCTGAAGAAGCAGGCACTTCCTCTAGTCTTTATTAATGAGCTTTGGGAGAGATATACCTTCTTTACCAGTCAGCCCAGCTAGGGACTTTGAGGCTTTCTCAGACCTTTTCTATGGTTTTGTCTGCTCCATGCCTCTTCTTCCTTCTTGCAGGGGAATTCTTAAGATTTCATGTCTTCTCCCAATCCTGCAAAGCCAGGCCAAGTGTGGAGAATGTGCTATTTATTTTCCCTAGGGCAGTTCCCTAGGGAACTCAAGTTTTAATGGTTTCTCCCGAGCCTGTAAAGTTGGGTATACTTTCTGCAAAAGCACACACTCCATCTGCAAAGGTTTGTTCTCACCATCTGTGGAGGTGCATGGGGAGTCAGCCATGAGGCAGGACGGGATGAAGCACATGAAGTACTGAGGGTGCCCATGGGCCAGTTCAGGGTTTCATTGAAAATGTATCCCAGGGGTGCCTGGGTGGCTCAGTGGGTTAAAGCCTCTGCCTTCGGCTCAGGTCACCATCCCAGGGTCCTGGGATCGAGCCTCGCATCGGGCTCTCTGCTCAGCAGGGAGCCTGCTTCCTCCTCTCTCTCTGCCTGCCTCTCTGCCTACTTGTGATCTCTGTCTGTCAAATAAATAAATAAAATCTTAAAAAAAAAAAAAAAAGAGAGAGAGAGAGAGAAAATGTATCCCAAACAACTCATGGGCCGGCTTTCATATGGAGGCTGTGACACTTCTGTCATCCTCTAATGAGCTCCAAAGTCCTGGTTGCTATGTGCCCAGCCTCTCCCAACCTCTCAGCTATGCTGATTGTCTCAGTCTTCTTGGTGAGGCAAGAAAAAAAGTGCCTCTTGATGAGGGTTCTGAGGAAGGCAGGTGCTCATTCACTACACCCCCCGATTTCCTCTGAGGGAGAAACTGTGGGTCGGGGGGAGGGGGTCTTTTGGCACTGAGCTGAGCTGTCTTGGGAGAAGAGTGAAGTAGGTAAAGTAAAATCTATTTTTAAGACTCTATTCTTAGATTCTTCAAGGTGCCTTTCTTGCTTTTTTGCTCCAAAAATGTGCTATGACTTCTCTGCTAGACTCCTGGACTCCCACAAAAGTACTCTTGTCTATAAGTGGTTGACAAAATCAATGTCTGTGGTGGGATAACAGTGGAAAACTCCTATTCTACCACCTTGTTGACATCGCTAAAAAAAATCCTATTATTAAAAATTTAGAACCCTCAGAAGCACATATATTACAGGTATAACAGCAATGGCCTTATAATTCAACACCATTAATATAACTAATATTTGTAAGTTCTCATTTTAATATTACATATAAATATGAATTGTGTTTAAAAATTACAATGTAGACTTTGTCAGTTTTTAACTCCTTATTTCTTTAAATTGGATTAAATAGAAGTACTTCAAAAGACATCACAATCAATATTCAGACATTATCCAGTTCCTATCAGGCAATGTTGTCTCATTAATAGGCAACTTCATTAGAGGCTTTGGAAATCAAACATCTGGGATCAAACTTGCCAAGGAACCTGCTCTAGAACTCAGAAATAATAAATGGAGGAGATATACCATACAAATAAATACTGTTGAATAAAAAAAATGGCATCCTATGTATAAAATCTGGTATCAGGATATCAGGTTGAATAAGAGGACAGTATTAAATAAATGACTTCATAATTAATAATTGAAATTCACACAATCTTTCAAAAATAACATCTTAGTTTCCCTGCATTAATATTCACCTTCTCCAACCTTGAAATTTTCCTTTTCAAACTTCCCACTAAATCCCCAGAGTACCTGAGACAGTCTTTAAATCCATATTGATTTAATTCTAACAGAAATCACAATTCTTTCTCTTTAACCCTTTACTGGACTAATCATCTATCCAAAAGATATACAAATACCTGTGAAAATTTTGTACAATACAGAAATACATTTTCAAGTACATTTCTTGATAATCTATAAAATATTTAGTGAATCAATAGTACATTTAAATATTTGAATCTCAAAGAACCATTAGGAAACAATACTTATCACCAAAATAAGCAGATGAAAATAAAGTATGCTAGAAAAATATGAAAGTCATGTATTGCATTTGAAACTTTTTTTTAAGTCCTTTGCTTAAAGTAATGGGGAAAATATAACACTTTAATAAGAGAATATTTAATTCTTATTTTTGCATTTTCAAATGACTAGTTTGGACGGATGACTTGTTTTCCATTTTGTTTTGGATACAGGTGGAAGAACTCACATTTTACAATGGCAAAGTAACTTGTTTAAAGTTAATAAGCTGAGGGGCACCTGGGTGGCTCAGTGGGTTAAAGCCTCTGCCTTCAGCTCGGGTTATGATCCCAGGGTCCTGGGATCGAGCCCCACATTCAGCTCTCCGCTCAGCAGGGAGCCTGCTTCCTCCTCTCTCTCTCTCTCTCTCTCTCTCTCTGCCTGCCTGTCTGCCTACTTGTGATCTCTATCTGTCAAATAAATAAATAAAATCTTAAAATAAAGCTAATAAGTTGAAACTGTAAAATTCAAAAGACTTGATGGCATAATGTTAAATGCTTAAAATATTTTAAAATATCAGATTTTATAGAAAAAAAATTGAAGCAATATAAATCCATTAAGGCAGGAAGAAGTTTAGGAGGAGGGCGAGAAGGAAAAGGGAGACAGTAGAAGTATAGACGGGAGAAAAGGAAGGAGGGTAGGAATGAAGGAAAAGAAGACAGGAGGAAAGGAGAGAGAATAAGCAGTTTGAAAGGCAGAGTGGATAGCAGGAAGAAGAGAAAAAGTAGATCACTCACTGAGATGACCTCAACACCATCCAATGAAGAGGTAATTATGCTTTAAAAATATATCACTGACTGTAACATATATAAAATAAAAATTTTAATCTCCTTAGCATAAAATTAGAAATCTTGTATTATCTGACCCCTGCTTATTTTCTACCCTCACCTCTTAGCACTTTCCAGTATAAACCTTCAGCTCTAACCATACCAAATTAGCTACCACTGATGACTCTCCCAACCTTTATCAGACCACTGGGTCCTTGCTCTTTGGTCTTTCCTTTTTCTCCCCCTTTCTCTTCCTTTTCCTTAGTCCGTTCTCTATACTCCTCGTCCTAATAATTATTCTTCAGTATCAGCTCCAATCTTGACCGTGTTAAGTATTTCTTGATCCATCCTCCTCTTCAGGAAACGTGTCCTTCCCTCAATGCCCACTTAACAGCTTGTAAAAACCTCTATGACAGCATCTAACACTTGACTGTCTGGACAAATATGAGCTTCATGAGTCCTAGAACTAAGTCTTAATCATCACTGTTCCCTCAGTAAAGGATACACTTCTAAACTCTTAAAAAGAAATATTTACTGTGGAAATTAGTAGACATTATGAGACTGAGTGAAGGAACAAGTCTAATTATGAATTAGATTCCCTTTTAAAGAAAGCCATATAAATTAATTATGAAATTCATTTATATTTTTCATATTTGCTTGAAAATTTCTAACACTCCCTTAAAGTTTGATTATAGACCAAGACTAACATTTAATTACTGCAGAATGAACTTTTCATAAAGTAGCCCGAATGGGGTGAATAAGAAGTCTACAGAGAGTTCACAAAGTTCAAAAACATGCCAATTTTGTACAAAATAAGGTCTGTGGAGCTCACTGTGCTGTTGCTGCTGAGCTTGCAGGAGCTTTTGGTAATTAATCTGAGCTTTGGGGAATTTCCAGTGTTGGCAAACATGTTTTAAATTTTAAATCTGTTGTTTGATGGGGCATTCCTGAGTAGAGGTCATGCGATGGGAGAAAAAAAAAAGATGTTTAAGCTTAACCTGCACTTTTTATTTGGTCAGATGAGCACAACAAACATTTGTGGAAATACTGTTTGATTTCAAATAAAGCTTGCTTGAGAGCTCCAGTGAATACAATATAAAGTATTTCTGTGTAAGGATTTGATTATGCATGAATTAGCTAGTGGCTATAAATTAAATTTTAAATTTCTTATATTGGATATTACTTGGTTCCATAATATTAATCTGGGGTTCAACATACATAAAGGGTTTGTTTGGCACCGTATGTCTTAGAAATGCTAGTCTATCTATGGATATTGACTGGGAAGTTACATAAGCCTTTCTGCAGTAGAAGATCAAATATAACCAAACCAAACAACCACAGGGCGGGAAGCAATATGCAAAATACATGTTATGTGCAAATGAGGTGAATACATTCAAATGGGCATGTCAAAAGCAGGAAGTTGGAAAACATCTAGTGGAGTTTCAGAGAGGCACAGGAAAACATAAAAAATAAAAAATAATTTAACCCCTATGTACGGTTTGAATGGAAGCTAAAAATTATGATAATCTATTACAAATATTTGAGAAATATAAACACCAGCAAGAAAAGGAGAAATTGTTACGGGCATAAAATATAAATCATTTAAAGATAAAACAACTGAACTTTAGCAAAGCTAAGAAAAATAGAACCAAATAACAATCCTTCAGTATAACTTGTAAAAATTTCTGAGCAGAATAATATTATTCAAGCAGTAGAAAGATTAATATAATTCTAGTTTAATAGAGAGCAGAAAAATTACAGCTGCTTATTTTTGGAAAAGTCTTGAAAGATTATCTTTTCAATGTCATGTCCACAGCTTAATATGTTTGCAAACATGACCTGAAGGCCTCCAAAGGTAAAAAGATATTCTACAAATTATACTCATTGGGGTGCAGGGTCTCTACTTACTACCACTATTCTAATGTTAACAGTCACATATTAAAATAGATATGTAAGGGGCTCCTGGGTGGCTCAGTGGGTTAAAGCCGCTGCCTTCGGCTCGGGTCATGATCCCGGCGTCCTGGGATAGAGCCCCGCATCGGGCTCTCTGCTCAGCAGGGAGCCTGCTTCCTCCCTTCTCTCTCCACCTGCCTCTTTGCCTACTTGTGATCTGTCTGTCAAATAAATAAATAAAATCTTTAAAAAAAATAGATATGTAAAAAATGATCACGATACAATGAGCAAACTTCTACTTGCCCTTCAGGATGTGAGACTTCTTCCTGGCACCACTACACTACATCACTCCCTATCTGCCAAGAACACACAGAGAGAAAATTAAGTGTCCTCTGCCTCTTCACAAATGGCTGTGTGCTTATTTGTACCAAAGCACTTTCCATACTGGTTTGTAACGTTTGTTAGTGTACACTTCTGAATGTAAGACTGTGCTTCATCACTTTATTTGAAGTACATGACACAATGCCTGGCAAACCATTAGTTAATAAATGTTTAAGACTAACAAATGTGAGAGTTTGGAAAGCTGAACTCATTAGAAATTACAATATTGAGAAAAATCATTAAGCAAATATTAGGACTTGCCTAGATTCATAGGCATAGTTAGATTTTGAATAGTTAGAAGTGAATGAAGGCACTCAACATGAAGAAATAGTAAAAATGGCCAGATGTCTGGATTTTCTATGGCATTTTCCATGTTCAGTTACTGTTAGCATGGATAACTAAACTTTGGATGTTACATTAATCTTTAAAAGGCTATATAAGCATATATAAAGTGCAGCATAGGGAATACAGTCAGCGGAACTGTAATAGTCTAGTATGGTAACTGACAGTAGCCACACTTTTTGTGAGTATAGAATATACCTAAAACAAAAGTAATATTGTGCATCAACTATAATAAAAAAAAGACTATGTTAGTATAAAGAAAATTTTTCTAAGGAGTCAGAGGATTTATATTCCCTATTTACAATATAGTAAGCACAACTGGAAATTTAGCATATTTTCCATGTCTCTCCCTACCTTCTTCCCTACTAAAAATATAAATAAGAAAGATTAACCTAGGTAGTTGCCAACTTACGCAAATACTATTTAATGAATAACTTATTATTTAACTGTTGTATACAGTAGGTTCTTCCCCCCTTCCACACATACCTACCCCCCGACACACACAAAAAAGGGAAAAAAAAAAAAAGAAAAAAATCCTAAGTTTGAAAGAAAACCCACGGAAAGAACCTCAGTTAGGAACCTCTCTCATAGGTCTTAGGTATCAGATCTGCTGGGTCCTGAGCTTTCAAGGAACATCCCTATGAGATGGCCCTCACAGAAGAGTACCTACTTATGTATACTCCTCATGTACATTTGTTGAATCTGATGCATTCTTCACAATTCCCCAATGAGAATAAAGAAATGCTTCAACAGTAGAACACACATGGAGGAATAAGAGAAAGATCTGTAAGTCAGGTCAGGTGGGGAAGAGATTAAGAAAATTGGGAGAATAATTTTATCAATCATTGGCAATCACCATGGTGCATGTCTGGGCTCAGTATAAGGAAGAAATTACTAATATTTAAAGCAATTCAAGATGAAATCATCTCAGAAAGTAATGAACTCCAACGACGGCAAGTGCTCAAGCAGAAGCTAAATGACCATCTGTCAGGGATATCGTAGAAAGGAGACTTTCATTGAGCAGGAGGTTATGCTAAATTATCTCTAAGGCTATTTCCAACTCCTGAGATTCTGTAACTCAATGAAGTAGAGCTTGAAGAAAACCCCAAAGAACTATTAACTAACTCTGTGTACTCAATATATATACAGATATATCAGCAGTTAATTTCAAACCAACCATTAACTTCATCTAAGCATTTAATCTGTCTCAGAAACTTGAAGAAAATGGTCATAAAAAAAGAAACAAAAATCCCTTACCTGCATGGATGATCTACTTAAATGGTTTTCAAATTGGGCTCTTCAGATTCTTGGGAACAGAGGGAAACCTTGGAGCTACTTCAGAGGCAGCCCTGAAGCAGGAACAACTGGAGGGCAGAAGAGGGAAACTAAGCAGGGGAAGTTTCAGATCTCCTAAATCCACTATAACCAGGACAGCTCAGACTTTATAACTTTCTATATTTTGCTTCTGAGCAACATATATTATTTGAATAAGAGGATTCATGCCTTTAAAATCTTGATCAGAACCAACATAATTAATTAAATCCAGTATTGCACAATTTCTGGTTTAATTGGTATTGAAAAAAGAGCAAGAGAATACAGCAGATACATCAAAAGTCACAGAAAGAAAATAGTTCTTTCTGACAACCAAACTATTTAAATACACTGTTTAAGTGGCTATTTCAATAATCAACATTTTGGTCTACTAGAGAATCAACAATTATGTATTTTGTTCATTGATATAGTCCCTGAATCTAGAAAAATACTTGGTAGAGAGTCAGTGATCATTAGAATTTATTAAATTAATAGAAATGACAGTATTCCTCCAATTTAGGCTTGTTTTTAAAATGCCACTTTGAGAGTTCTGTTTTTAGTTAAGATATAGAATATTCACAAGAAAACACCACTTCTGCCTTAATTCTGAGAGAACACTAGATAATATAAATATAAATATAAATATAAAGTATAAATATTTTTTTTTTTAATTTTTTATTTTAATAAACATATAATGTATTTTTATCCCCAGGGGTACAGGTCTGTGAATCATCTGGTTTACACATTTCACAGCACTCATCATAGCCCATACCCTCCCCAATGTCCATTTCCCCACCACCCTCTCCCGTCCCCCTTCCCCCCCGCAACCCTCAGTCTGTTTCTTGAGATTGAGTCTTTTATGGTTTGTCTCCCTCCCAATCCCATCTTTTCATTTTTTCTTTTCCTACCTCTCCCCAAACCCCCCCACCTTGCATCTCCCCTTCCTCATATCAAAGAGATCATATGATAGTTATATTTCTACGATTGACTTATTTCGCTAAGCATGATACCCTCTAGTTCCATCCACGTCGTCGCAAATGGCAAGATTTCATGTCTTTTGATGGCTGCATAGTATTCCATTGTGTATATATACCACATCTTCTTTATCCATTCATCTGTTGATGGACATCTAGGCGCTTTCCACAGTTTGGCTATTGTGGACATTGCTGCTATAAACATTCAGGTGCACGTGCCCCTTCGGAGCACCACGTTTGTATCTTTAGGATATATATCCAGTAGTGCAATTGCTGGGTCGTAGGGTAGCTCTATTTTCAGTTTTTTGAGGAACCTCCACACTGTTTTCCAGAGTGGTTGCACCAGCTTGCATTCCCACCAACAGTGTAGGAGGGTTCCCCTCTCTCCGCATCCTCGCCAGCATCTGTCATTTCTTGACTTGTTAATTTTAGCCATTCTGACTGGTGTGAGGTGGTATCTCATTGTGGTTTTGATTTGTATTTCCCTGATGCCGAGTGATGTGGAGCATTTTTTCATGTGTCTGTTGGCCATCTGGATGTCTTCCTTGCAGAAATGTCTGTTCATGTCCTCTGCCCATTTCTTGACTGGATTATTTGTTCTTTGGGTATTGAGTTTGATAAGCTCTTTATAGATTTTGGATACGAGCCCTTTATCTGATATGTCGTTTGCAAATATCTTCTCCCATTCTGTCAGTTGTCTTTTGGTTTTGTTTACTGTTTCCTTTGCTGTGCAAAAGCTTTTGATCTTGATGAAATCCCAATAGTTCATTTTTGCCCTTGCTTCTGTTGCCTTTGGCGATGTTCCTAGGAAGAAGTTGCTGCGGTTGAGGTCAAAGAGGTTGCTGCCTGCATTGTCCTCAAGGATTTTGATAGATTCCTTTCGCACATTGAGGTCCTTCATCCACTTTGAGTCTATTTTCGTGCGTGGTGTAAGGAAATAGTCCAATTTCATTTTTCTGCATGTGGCTGTCCAATTTTCCCAGCACCATTTGTTGAAGAGGCTGTCTTTTTTCCATTGGATATTCTTTCCTGCTTTGTCGAAGATTAGTTGACCATAGAGTTGAGGGTCTATTTCTGGGCTCTCTATTCTGTTCCATTGATCTATATGTCTGTTTTTGTGCCAGTACCATACTGTCTTGATGATGACAGCTTTGTAATAGAGCTTGAAGTCTGGAATTGTGATGCCACCGACTTTGGCTTTCTTTTTCAATATTCCTTTGGCTATTCGAGGTCTTTTCTGGTTCCATATAAATTTTAGGATTATTTGTTCTATTTCTTTAAAAAAAATGGATGGGATTTTGATAGGGATTGCATTAAATGTGTAGATTGCTTTAGGTAGAATAGACATTTTCACAATATTTGTTCTTCCAATCCATGAGCATGGAATATTTTTCCATTTCTTTGTGTCTTTCCTTTCTTTCATGAGTACTTTATAGTTTTCTGAGTATAGATTCTTTGCCTCTTTGGTTAGATTTATTCCTAGGTATCTTATGGTTTTGGGTACGATTGTAAATGGGACTGACTCCTCAATTTCTCTTTCTTCTGTCTTGTTGTTAGTGTAAAGAAATGCGACTGATTTCTGTGCATTGACTTTATATCCTGACACTTTACTGAATTCCTGTATAAGTTCTAGCAGTTTTGGAGTGGAGCCTTTTGGGTTTTCCACATATAGTATCATATCATCTGCAAAGAGTGATAGTTTGACTTCTTCTTTGCCGATTTGGATGCCTTTAATTTCTTTTTGTTGTCTGATTGCTGAGGCTAGGACTTCTAGTACTATATTGAACAGCAGTGGTGATAACGGACATCCCTGCCGTGTTCCTGACCTTAGCGGAAAAGCTTTCAGTTTTTCTCCATTGAGAATGATATTTGCGGTGGGTTTTTCATAGATGGCTTTGATAATATTGAGGTATGTGCCTTCTATCCCTGTACTTTGAAGAGTTTTAATCAGGAAGGGATGCTGCACTTTGTCAAACGCTTTTTCAGCATCTATTGAGAGTATCATATGGTTCTTACTCTTTCTTTTATTAACGTATTGTATCACATTGATGGATTTGCGGATGTTGAACCAACCTTGCAGCCCTGGAATAAATCCCACTTGGTCGTGGTGAATAATCCTTTTAATGTACTGTTGGATCCTATTGGCCAGTATTTTGGTGAGAATTTTCGCATCTGTGTTCATCAAGGATATTGGTCTGTAATTCTCTTTTTTGGTGGGATCCTTGTCTGGTTTTGGGATCAAGGTGATGCTGGCCTCATAGAATGAGTTTGGAAGTTTTCCTTCCATTTCTATTTTTTGGAACAGTTTCAGGAGAATAGGAATTAATTCTTCTTTAAATGTTTGGTAGAATTCCCCTGGGAAGCCGTCTGGTCCTGGACTTTTGTTTGTTTGGAGATTTTTGATGACTGTTTCAATCTCCTTACTGGTTATGGGTCTGTTCAGGTTATCTATTTCTTCCTGGTTCAGTTGTGGTAGTTTATACATCTCTAGAAATGTATCCATTTCTTCCAGGTTGTCAAATTTGTTGCCATAGAGTTGCTCGTAGTATGTTCTTATAATTGTTTGTATTTCTTTGGTGTTGGTTGTGATCTCTCCTCTTTCATTCATGATTTTATTTATTTGCGTCCTTTCTCTTTTCTTTTTGATAAGTCTGGCCAGGGGCTTATCAATCTTATTAATTCTTTCAAAGAACCAGCTCCTAGTTTTGTTGATTTGTTCTATTGTTTTTTTAGTTTCTATTTCATTGATTTCTGCTCTGATCTTTATGATTTCTCTTCTCCTGCTGGGTTTAGGCTTTCTTTGTTGTTCTCTCTCCAGCTCCTTTAGGTGTAGGGTTAGGTTGTGTATTTGAGACCTTTCTTGTTTCTTGAGAAAGGCTTGCACTGCTATATATTTTCCTCTCAGGACTGCCTTTGTTGTGTCCCACAGATTTTGAACTGTTGTGTTTTCATTATCATTTGTTTCCATGAATTTTTTCAATTCTTCTTTAATTTCCTGGTTGACCCATTCATTTTTTAGAAGGATGCTGTTTAGTCTCCATGTATTTGCGTTCTTTCCAAATTTCCTCTTGTGATTGAGTTCGAGCTTCAGAGCATTGTGGTCTGAAAATATGCAGGGAATGATCTCGATCTTTTGGTACCGATTGAGACCTGATTTATGACCCAGGATGTGGTCTATTCTGGAGAATGTTCCATGTGCACTAGAGAAGAATGTATATTCTGTTGCTTTGGGATGGAATGTTCTGAATATATCTGTGATGTCCATCTGGTCCAGTGTGTCATTTAAGGCCTTTATTTCCTTGTTGATCTTTTGCTTAGATGATCTGTCCATTTCAGTGAGGGGAGTGTTAAAGTCCCCTGCTATTATTGTATTACTGTCGATGTATTTCTTTGATTTTGTTATTAATTGGTTTATATAGTTGGTTGCTCCCATGTTAGGGGCATAGATATTTAAGATTGTTAGATCTTCTTGTTGGACAGACCCTTTGAGTATGATATAGTGTCCTTCCTCATCTCTTATTATAGTCTTTGGCTTAAAATCTAATTGATCTGATATAAGGATTGCCACCCCAGCTTTCTTCTGATGTCCATTAGCATGGTACATTGTTTTCCACCCCCTCACTTTAAATCTGGAGGTGTCTTCGGGTCTAAAATGAGTTTCTTGTAGGCAGCATATGGATGGGTTTTGTTTTTTTATCCATTCTGATACCCTGTGTCTTTTGATTGGGGCATTTAGCCCATTAACATTCAGGGTAACTATTGAGAGATATGAATTTAGTGCCATTGTATTGCCTGTAAGGTGATTGTTACTGTATATTGTTTCTGCTTCTTTCTGATCTACTACTTTTAGGGTCTCTCTTTGCTTAGAGGACCCCTTTCAATATTTCCTGTAGAGCTGGTTTGGTGTTTGCAAATTCTTTCAGCTTTTGTTTGTCCTGGAAGCTCTTTATCTCTCCTTCTATTTTCAATGATAGCCTAGCCGGATATAGTATTCTTGGCTGCATGTTTTTCTCGTTTAGTGCTCTGAATATGTCATGCCAGTTCTTTCTGGCCTGCCAGGTCTCTGTGGATAGGTCCGCTGCCAATCTAATGTTTTTACCCTTGTATGTTACAGACTTCTTTTCCCGGGCTGCTTTCAGGATTTTCTCTTTGTCGCTAAGACTTGTAAATTTTACTATCAGGTGACGAGGTGTGGACCTATTTTTATTGATTTTGAGGGGCGTTCTTAGCATCTCCTGGATTTTGATGTTTGTTCCCTTTGCCATATTAGGGAAATTCTCTCCAATAATTGTCTCCAATATACCTTCTGCTCCCCTCTCTCTTTCTTCTTCTTCTGGAATCCCAATTATTCTAATGTTGTGTCGTCTTATGGTGTCACTTATCTCTCGAATCCTCTCCTCGTGTTCCAGTAGTTGTTTGTCTCTCTTTTGCTCAGCTTCTTTATTCTCTGTCATTTGGTCTTCTATGTCACTAATTCTTTCTTCTGCCTCATTTATCCTGGCAGTGAGAGCTTCCATTTTTGATTGCACCTCATGAATAGCTTTTTTGATTTCAACTTGGTTAGATTTTAGTTCTTTTATTTCTCCAGAAAGGGCTTTTATCTCTCCGGAGAGGGTTTCTCTAATATCTTCTATGCCTTTTTCGAGCCCGGCTAGAACCTTGAGAATTGTCATTCTGAACTCTAGATCTGTCATGCTACCTATGTCTGTATTGATTAGGTCTCCAGCCTTCGGTACGGCCTCTTGTTCTTTTTTTTGAGGTGAGTTTTTCCGCCTTGTCATTTTGTCCAGGTAGGATTTGCTTTCTCCTGCTGTGGAATTCCGCTGTTCTTGGTGACTGAAGTTGGTTTTGGATCGGTTTCTTGTTGATCTTCTGGGGGAGGGGCCTGTTGTAGTGATTTTCAAGTGTCCTTGCCGCAGGCGGAATTGCACCGCCCTTGCCAGGGGCCGGGCTAAGGAATCCGCTCGGGTTCGCTTTCGGGAGCTTTTGTTCCCTGAGCGCTTTCCGTAGAGTTCCGGAGGACGGGAATGAAGATGGCGGCCTCCCAATCTCTCGGCCCGGAGGAGCCGAGAGCTTGGGGTTCCGCTCCTCAGTGCGCTCTCAGAGCAAAGCGCCCAACAGTCCCGCCTCCCTGGCTTGCGGTCGCGCCTCGAGGAAAGCAGTCAATTGTTGGAGCTGGAGAAAAGCGCCGGGTCGCTTTTGTCTCCGTGGCCTCCAGCCGCGCTCCGAGCCCACCCAGCCTGCGACCGGCACAAGGTAACCCTGGGCTTAGAGCTCACTCCTCGGCTTTGTCGCTATAGCCAGCTTCCCCGCTCCAATACCTGCGAGCTCTGCGGCACTCAGACACCCCCAGTCCTTCTGTGACCCCGCGGGTCCTGGGGTTATGCTGACCCCGCCTGGGTTTCCCCCCAGTTTAGCCTCTGGAGCGATGTCTCCCAGTGGAGCCGACTTTTAAAAGTCCCGATTTTGTGCTCCGTCGCTCCGCCGCTTGCCGGGTGCCGGCCCCTCCCCCCGGGGTCTATCTTCCCGTCGCTTTGGATTCACTTCTCCGCAGGTCCTACCTTTCAGAAAGTGATCGATTTTCTGTTTCTGGGATTGTTGCTCTTCTTCTCTTCGATTTCCCGTTGGATTTGTAGGTGTTCACAATGGTTAGATAAGCTATCTAGCTGATCTCCTGCTACCCGATGTCGTCTCAGCCTGCTACTTCTCCGCCATCTTGACTCCTCCCCCCTAAAGTATAAATATTTCTTTAAAGCCATTTAAGAGCTGTGGGTACAAAAAATTCCAGAGATGGATGAGCTCTCCCTTAAAAGATGGCTTTTAAGCATGGAGTATTAGCAAATTCTGAGGACACATTGAGAAGGGGTTAGCCTTCTTTAAAAAAAAATTTTGCTGGTAAAAGGAGGAACTAGTGGAATCTTAATAGCCATACATTTGCTGCTATGGTGGACAGGAATCTGAAGGAATCCCAAATACAGAGTTTGTCCTTCCTGTCCATTTTACCTCATGAATATTTACAGAATAATGGATAGTGTTGGATTCTGAGAGAAGGACTGGACAAAGAGAAGTCTTACAGTTTAATTAGCTAAGTGGAAGCAGCCAGATCTCTCCCCAAAGACGTTTGAAACCCAAGTTGAATTGATAGTCACTAATCCAACCCAAACTCAGTTCAATTCATTAGATCAAAAAAATAACCCTTCACTCTACTTATCTGACAAAGGGAAGTACAAGATCTTTTTGAAAGAAAGTATCTGCCTCAGTCCACTGTTCTTTTATACACAACCAATAGCACACAATAAAAATTTATGAGACCAATGAAGGAATTTAAAAACATAACGTATAATCAAGAGAAAAATAACTATTTTGTTTTGTTGAGAAGAAAAAACTGTTAACAGAAGCAGATCCAACAGTGACCCAGATGGTGGATTTAATTTGTGTGTATGTGTAATGTGCGTGTATGTGTATTTATATATACAGAGAATAGTTTTCAAAACGGATTTTTAAAAATTCCACAAATTCCAAAAATAGCAAATATAAAAAATAACCAAAAAGAAGTCAGAGAGCTAATGAAATGTGTATTTGAAATAAGAAAATCATTATATAAGCTTACAACAGACTAGACAGAGTGAACGAAAACGTAGCAAACCCAAAGAGAGGCTAATAGAAATTATTCAAATGGAAGCACAGGAAAACAAAACAAAGCAGCCTCAGAGACCTACAGTACAAGACAGGTTATAATGAAGCTCTAGATTTAGAGGAGAAACAGAGCATTGTTTGTTTGTTTGTTTGTTTTAAATATGGCCTTGAGTTTTCTAATTTTCCAAAATTAAAGAAATACATCAACCATATGCTCAATAAGCTCTGTGAACCCCTTGCAAAATAAAACTAAAAACAACCCATAGGCATATCATAATTTAAAATCCAAAAATAAAAGCATTTAAGAGTAGCTGGGGAGGGTCACATTATATAAAGGGTAACAATAATAAAAGTCAAAGACAGGAAATTTACAACATTGAAATGCTGAAAAAAGCTCTTCATCTTGAATTCTATACCCAATGAAAATATCCTTGAAATAGGAGTACTTGAAGAAATTTTCAGACCAATCAAAACTAAAATAATTTGCTTCCAGAAAATACATTGTTAGAAATCCCTCAAAATATTCTTCTGTCAAAGAGAAGTGATAGAAAATGACAGCCCAGATGGCAAAAATAAAGAATCATAAAGGAAAAATAAATGGGTAAATATAGAGCATTACTTTAAAATGGGTAAATATAGAGCATTACTTTTAAAATTTATTTAGAAGAATACTGACTGTGTTAAACAAATTAATTGTGGTATGCATGACATATGTAGGAGTAAATTATATGGCAACAATAGCTCAAAGTGCAGCTTTGGTAGTGCAGCTCAGTTTCTCTATTGTGACATATAATAATATTACTTCAAAATGGACTATGGTAAGTACTTAATCTCCTGCATAATTACCAAGAACGCAAAGACAGATAGGAAAAGAGCCAATGGAGGGATAAATTGGAATACAAACACCTAAATAATCCAAAGGAAAGGAGAAAAAGAGGCACAAAGAAACTAAGATTAAGTGACACAAGCAGAAAATGCACAGAAAGGGAGTGGACTTAAATGTATCATTAATCATATTAAATATAAACAGGCTAAATAAACACTCCAATTAAAATACAGGGATTATTAGATTGTATCTACAATTATATGTTACTGATAAGACATACTTAAATGTAAGGTCCCAGATGAAAATAACAGGAAAACCGTACAAGTATTAGTCATGAGAAATGGAGTATGGCTACATAAATAACACCCAAAAGTCAACTTCAATATGACAGATACTGCACGATAAAGAGGGATGTTTCATAACAATACAGCAGTCAGGTAATCAGGAAGCATTTACCTCTTTTCCCTCCCAAGGAGTCTGACCTTCAGGGCTACTTCAATGTCCAAACAAATGTTACCGAACATCCAGGACCACAGCAAGAAATCAGAGACATTTTTACCTGTCTTCAAAAGTAACTTCATTCTTTATCTTTTTTTTTTTTTTTTTTTTTTTACATAGGAAACCACTTCTGTCCGGCACTCATATTTTTTCCCAAATTAAACGTTTACTGAATCTTAATTCTCAGGATAATCTTTTGTAAATAAAGCTGATTTAAATATTGAGAAGTCATTTGATATACCCATTAAATGACTAAGCCCTAGGGAATTCAAAGATAAATAATTCCTGTCACTGAGCAGGCCACACTTTAGCTTTAGAGACAAATAAGCAAGTAATTGTAATGCTTTATGAAAGGTATGCAAGGATTGCTCAGAAGAAGCTAGGGGAGTACAGTCAAAACATCTAATTCACCTTAGATTCTGAGAGGAAGGGTGGTCAGGGAATACACAATGTTCTGTGAGTGTCCCATGCAACGCATGGTAAGTTGGCAGACCATCAGCAACAACTAATCTTCTCTATCTTGCAAGCAGCTGACAATTATTTTTAATTAAGTGAGGGACAAATTTAAATATCTGGTCCAAATTCGATATGCAACAATATCATGCAAAGAGATTTTGATCGATATGAAATATAATCCACTAAAATTCTATTTTGTTTGCTGAATGTACACTCCAAATGCATACTTTATCATCCTCTGTATGACAATTTATCTTCATACCTGCAAATTACTATGAAAACCAAACTGTATAAATCATATTTATCTTGAACTAGTCGCATGTGCTATATTTATATTTTTTGTCTTTTTAGCTGTATGAATGGCCCTAAGAACACATCAAAAGTGATAATCAGTACAAAATTTTAATAGTCTACTTTCACATATAATAGGAAAAAATGAAACCACACAGATAGCATAAATAAATGTGTAATTCAAAATACTCACTTTGGTCAATAAATTCAATTATCTGATATAATTAAGCACTGTAATGACTATTTGAGTTTTACCTCTTTCCCTTTGTACTTCCCACCATTTTTCAAAAGATTGGAATAATAGCAAAGTGGCCAATAAAGTGCAAAGAAATAACAGATTAGAGAATGACTTGGCATGTACACAAACTACGTATTGATAAATAATACTGTAAACCCAATATAAACCTTTATGTTGAATTGGCAAAAGACATTCCTACCAGAATTCCAAGTCTATTTCTAAGTAATGGTGTGCTTGGCTGTTACATCATTTAGTATGGTCCTTATGGAAATTCTCTAAGAGCTGAGACCCAGTCTTGCACGGCCTAATGCCTACCATAAAACCTAGCACACTCCCTTGAATACAGTAGGGTGTTAACAGTTTTCTGTACTACATAACTATGCTGCCTATGTAATTAAATCTTCATATTCTTTCTTCCATTTAACATTTCTTTAATATTTTCATTTCATGATCTCTCTGTGCTGAATAATGGACACAGTCTTTAAATCTTTCAGTTCACTAGTTCTCTCATAAGCTACTCTTAAACTGATTTTTCAGTTACATTTTTTCAATACATTTTTCTATGATAATTTTCCTTCAAATCTGTCTTATTTTATATCATATTGCTCATTCCTCAAAATCCAATCTTTTCTGTCTTTTAACATTTTAGTTACAGATTTCATGTTATTTAGCTTACAGTGTCAGTATCTTGTATCTAATTCTTCTGTCTGCTCCCTTTGCTGGCTCCCATGCATGATAAGATTGTTTTTGTATGTTTATTTTGTGACATTTGATAGTGGGCTCATATTTATTGGAACTTTACTCTTAAGATTCTTTAAGATTTACTTTAAAGGGAGTTTCTCCCTCAGAGGATATGTATTTGCTTCTGCCAGGCAACAGAACATCCAATTAAAATTAACTTTCCTGCTTTCAAGATTTTAGGACCCACTACCCAGATAGCAAGAATTAACTATTGAGGGTAGGGAAACTGGCTACCAAATAAGTGGGAAGATAATTATTCTCATTCATTGACTGCCAACATTAAGTGGGCCAACGTAATTCCAGTTCACTCTTCCTCTGAAGAGATGCTTTATATTCAAGCTCTAATTGGGGTTGGGGTCAAGGAGGGTACATTAGTTTCCTATGTCAATGGTAAAAAATTACTGCAAATATAAGGGCTTAAAACAACACAAGTTTATTATCATATAGTTTGGTAGTTTTAGTCGGAAATGGATTTTATCTAGCTAGAATCAAGGTGTCACAAAGGCCAGGTTTCTTTTTGGAACACCTATGGTAAAATACATTTCTCTGTCCTTTCCAGTTGTCCAGATTCTTCAACTCCTGGCCTTCTACCTCCATCTGAAAGTCAGCAATGG
Source organism: Martes martes (assembly GCF_963455335.1). NCBI lineage: Eukaryota > Metazoa > Chordata > Mammalia > Carnivora > Mustelidae > Martes > Martes martes. The sequence continues at coordinate 21,531,333 of NC_137903.1, read as the reverse complement.
CAGTCAAGGCTTTCTCACATTGCATTACTTTGATACTGACTCTCCTGCCTCCATTTTCCACTTTAAAGGATGTTTTGATTACACTGAGCCCACCTTAAGGTCCACTATTTAGCAACCTTAATTTGCCTTTGCCAAAGAACATATTTATGGGTACCAGGAATTAGGGCATGGGTATCTTTGAGTGTGGTCATTATTCTGCTTATCACAGAAGGTCTCTTCTTAGAGTTTTATCCTTGAGTAGACACTTGATTTTTCTCTCTTGTCCTGCAAGCCCTGAAAATCATGAAGAGTGAAGTTCAGTTTCACCAGATTTGTTAAATGCTTTCAAGGCTAAAACTGGATCAATGCTCACTTACCACTGTACATTCCTTAACTGACTTAATATTTGCCTGGATTCTGCCTATTTCTTACATTCTTGGCAGTCCACTGATAGATACATTTAATAATATATTTTTTATAGTTTTTCTATAACATTAGGTGTTTGGGGGGAAAAGTTGATCAGGATAACTTGTTCACTAACCAAATAAATCTTTACTACAGTAACTGTGTGTGTGTGTGTGTGTGTGTGTGCATTAATCCTAGTAATTTTATCTTGTTTCATCTAAAAGTATTTTTCATATTTGATTTTACATTAGCATAGGTAAATCAAAGGATAGAGTATCTTCCAAACACTTCCTCATTGCCAGGATTTGCTAAGGTACCATGTCACAATTTACTGACATATTCCTTGACATGTAAAAGGGGCTCTGGTTTCTTCTTCAATTTATTTCCACTCCACAAACTTTTAATGAATACTTATCTATGCAATTAATCTACTAGACCTAAAAGAAAGCTAAATTAAATAGAACATTACCTGTACCCCCAAAGAACTCCGAACCTAATAACAAATACAACATGTAAATATAATTAGGTTATGGTGTCATACGGGCAATAATAAAACATTGCTACTGAGTAAAATAGTAACACAAAAACAGTTATCTACTACACTTGGGTCTAATAGGAAAGAAATCACAGAGAAGAAAAAGCTCATACTGACCCTTTAAAAATGTGTAAGAGAAAAAATGAAAATCACATTCCAGGAAACAGGATGAATTCCAAGTAGTTCAACATAACTTGAAGACCTATTACATTTTACAGAGTAGTGAACAACGCGGCAAGAAAGGATAGAGAAGCAGGCAAGGATCCTATCTTAGTGGACATTCACCACACAAAAATTTAAAAAGAAGTTTTTCCAACAGTGGTTTGCAAACCTGGCTGCTAATCAAAATTTCCTGTGGACACTGTTACATATATAGATTGCTGAGCCTAATCTTCAAAATTACTGAATCAGAATCACCTTAAGGTAAACTTACGATTTTAACAAGCTTTCAGATAACTGATGTTAATTTTATCATTTAGAATGCTTGGGGCTACACGCAAGAGAAAAGTTTACAAGTAACATCTTTAAAAGATGTATTATATACATATTAAGTAGTCTCAAGATAGGAGAGCTCCACTACTCAATAATTTAGTAGCTCTAGGATATCAACTAGGATATCAACAATGATTCAGATGACTTCTGTGTCTGTCAGCTAAGCCACCTCGCTGTTCTGAGGTAGGTTCAGTAGCCTTGGGCTTTCTACCTTCATACAAGACGACACAATACAAGAAATCTTTTCTCTGTATCCCTCTTCTTGTGAACAAGAAAAACTATCCCAGAGATGCCTCTGCCAACAGACACTTCCTTATGGTTCACTACAAAAAGGTCATTATATAGTCACTTTTAAACCAGTCACTGGCAAGGGCAATGGCTTTATCATCGCTGTTAATCAATACTCTGAGGAAAGACGTGGACTATCATGAAATACATAAGCACCAAATATCTAAATAATATAAATGAGTAACATCAGGGTTCCAACAGAAGAGAAATGTAAGATACTGCTGTTGGGCAGTCAACAGTGTTTATCATAAAGAAGGTCACTGGACCAATCTTTGGGAACTACTGCCTAAGTGATACTAGCAGTTTAAATTAGAGATAAACATCATTAGATTTGCATTTTCAAAAAATCAGTGGGTGTTTGGAGAATGACACAACTAGATGTCAGATCCTCTCTACTTGAAATAGAGGAATAGTTACTAGAATATTTTAGCAAGCTAATAAAAAAGATGGTAATCATTTTACCTAAAAAAATTAAGAGAGCTGATAAAAAGGAAGTGTATGAGAAAGCTTTTGTATCGGAATATAACCAGTAGTACTCAGGATCCTGTTGAATTACAGTTACGATGGAGAGAAAAGAACTGAGCATTTCTACTGGGTTGCTCGTGCCTGGATGGTTGGAGCACTAACCAAAGAATCACAAATGGCCTGTAAAATGAAATTTATTTCAGTGAGAAGAGAATGACCATAAGGCCAAACGCTATGAAGAGGTCAAGTGAGATAAGGACCAAGAAGAAGTTATGAGCAAGTCACTACAGACACTGCACGAGCATTTTAATGCAGTCATAAAAGCAGAGACCAAATTACAGTAATTGAAATGGATGTTGAAAAATGCAGACAATGAGACAGACTCTCTTTTTAAGTACTTAATTGTGAAGGGAAAGGAACAATAGGTTGATGGCTGGAGTTGGTCAGCTTTGAGAAGAGCTGTATCTGGATGGCAGCTACTCTAGTCTCTCAAAAACAAAAGCCAATAAATAAAGTTTTGAAAATGTAGCCAAGACCAGATAATTCACAGAACAAAAATCTCCTCAGATATAGATGGGTATACGAACCAAAATGTAAGTAAAGAGATTGTTCCTGTTCAGTATAAGGATGTATTCCCTAAAAACTAAATAGAAGAGGATAAAGATGGAAGCAATATAGATACATTTGGAGACTGAAGTGAAGTAAATTAAGGGGACTGAAGAAGTTCTTTACTAAGTACAAAAACATGTGCTGATAGGACGATGGGATAGGGGCCATGAGAAAAGTGATGAATGCTGGAATGTTCTCCATTAGCCAATAGCAAAGCAAGCTGGCCTCAAAAATTAATGAGGATTGCTGACTGTCCAGATGAGACTGGAAATCACAAATTACACACACACACACACACACACACACACACACACACACACACACAAGCTTTGGGGATGTTCTCAAAAAGTTTAGAGGAATCCAAATGAAGTAGCAGAAGGTAGACATTAAAGATTTCCAATTTGGGTAAAATGCAAGAGCCAGAGAGTGAAGGAGTTAATGGTATTTTCTACTGTTTGGGTGGAGAATCATAGCAGAGTAAGAAAGAAAATGGAATCTAGAAGAACTTGGAAACCTAGTCTTAAAAAGGGGTGAGTGTGTGAGGAGGCTCTGGTTATAAAAGATCTCCTTTGCAATTAAAATGTTTCATTCTTCACTTCATTTGCCCAAGGCCTTGCAAGTTACAGCAGCTAATCTGACACATTTTATAGAAAGTGTTAATGGCTCAGAGTAGCTTTAACATTACCCTTTTGAGTGTAACACTCTTTACAAGTTGAACACAGTCCTTGAAATCTTAATTGGAGTAACTGATGCAGAAGCTTCAAGCCTAGCACAGGAGAGACATTCTGGGCAGAGGACCATACAAACTATCCTTCACTGAGAACACTGGTGGTTTCCATCTGTTAAGGTATGTCTCTCTTCTGTATCTCCTACTTCCATGAGGTGGGAAGGGAAGCAGTGGACACCATGTTGAACAAGTTATTTCACTGAAAGGAATAGCACTACATGAGAAGAAAACCAAGAACAAGGTTTGGCTTTCCATACAAATTAAGAAATTTTTCTAAATAGCCAAAATTACATGTGTTTTTCTTGGTAAAAAATAAAAAAAAATTCACAAGTTTGGGAAAGTCATAATGAAATTGAATCTTGTCACTGCCAAAGTTACTCCATTCCCAACCTAGGATCCACATGTCATCCATGTGCATGTTATTTGCATATTATCCAATTCACCAATGAAATTTACTTCCCTTTGAAGATAAAATGTCTCAAGGAAATCACCCAAATAGCTAATGTTTTGATTAGAGTTTATTCTTGCATATCTAAATTCATGCACATTTTCCCAAGTACAATGCATACTTCTTTGCACACTACAGACTTTCATATTTATCATGCTCTTGTACCTGAAGCAGTATTAATATATTTATAAATGTTTTAAGTGAGCTCTAACCATGCTAACTATAAAAAAGAAAAAACAAACGACTCCAACAAAAACTCCACCTAATCTCTACTTTAAATCAAACATGGTTACAGTTAAACCATGGGGAACTCATTCGGGGTTAGTGTCCTTATTAGGGTGTGCAATGGGAAAAGCATCAGCTTTTTTTTTAATTCCTGAAAGGTATATCAGAGATTTACTATTTAATTGTAAGCTCACTGAAATATAATTTATAAGTAGGCATTTCATGATCAAAATTCTGTTGTCAGAGTATTAAGATATAATTTTTAAATATTCTCTTTCCTTCCTTTCATGCTTTAATTTTCCCTTGCTTCACAGATCATATAAATTGTCCACTTACTAGAGTGGACACATATAAAAAGGCACACACCAAATCAGAATATCTTCTATAATATGTCAAAATAAAAACTGTCAATTGTGGCATTCCGAATCTTTACCTGAATCAGAAATCCAAAAGCAAACTTGAACACTCTAAGCATTACTTTGATTTACAAAGTCTCCAGGGAGATTTGGGTCCATAAATCAAAAGAGATTACATTGGAGTATTTTCAACTGTGACAAAAACAACTTTGTTCCAATCCTTTAGACATTATTTAAAATAGAATGGCACTCATTTGGCTATACAGAGCAGTCTTAAAGGTCAAAAGATTTTTTAAATTTCTCATTAAGAATACACTGTAAAATAAATGTAAAAAATTGATATAAAACATCAGATTACTATAAACAATTATATACTAAGAAATCAGAAACTTTAGGAAAAAACAGGTAATTCCTAAAAATATACAAGTTACTGAGACTGAATGATGAATCTTGAATGCAAGAAATAAGAAATCATTAAAAAAAAAAAAGAAAGAAATTGTCTTAGACCAATAATAAGAATGAATGTTGAATCAGAAATCAAAAAACTCGGGCACCTGGGTGGCTGTGTGTTAAGCCTCTGCCTTCGGCTCAGGTCATGATCTCAGGATCCTGGGATCGAGTCCCGCATCGGGCTCTCTGCTCAGCAGGGAGCCTGCTTCCTCCTCTCTCTCTCTCTCTCTGCCTCTCTGCCTACTTCTGATCTCTCTCTGTCAAATAAATAAAATCTTAAAAAAAAAAAAAAAAAGAAAGAAAGAAATCAAAAAACTCCCAGCACAGCACAGAAAAGCCCAAGACCATACAGTTTCATTGGTGAATTCTAGCAAACAATTTTTTAAAAAAATTAATGACAATCTTACAAGTAACAGAATAGAGGAAACCCATTCAGAATCATTCCATGAGGCCTATACTACTTGATACTAAGCCAGGAAAAAAACAATACAAACAAAGAAGTCTAATTTGTCCAATATAAACATTGCTACTCCAGCTTTCTTTGGAGTTTAAGGCACTTGTAGATTGAAAATGACGATCTTCAGGTGTCTTAAGGTCTAAAACGAGTTTCTTATAGGCAGCATATAGATGGGTCTTGTTTTGTTTAATCCAATCTGATACATAGGTCTTTTGATTGGAGCACTTACTCCAGGTACTTTCAAAGTAATTATTGATATATACCTATTTACTGTCATTTTAGTACTGGTTTCATCATTGTTTCTGGAGATTTTCTTTGATCCTTTCTAGTCTTTGTCACTTTTGGTCTCTCCTTTGCACTCAGAGAATCCCCTTTAATATTTCTTGCAGGGCTGGTTTAGTTTTTAAGAACTTGCTTAGTTTTTATCTGGGAAACACTCTTTCTTTCTCCTTCCATTCTGAATGACAGCCTTGCTGGATAGAGTATTTTTGACTGCAGATTTTTCTGTGGTTATCTGTTATACCGTTTTCTCTTCCATTTCTCATTCTGGTTTCTCAGTCTTCTTTTTCTTCTTAGTTAACATAGTTACAGCATTGCCAATTTGGTTTTTTGGTTTTTGGGTTTTAGTTTTTGGAAAAACTTGTCATTACTTTTGAGTTATATTACTGTTCATTCTGGTCTCTATTTATATGTGATTTTTGTTACTTCCTTCCTCTACTAAATTTCAGCTAAGGGGCGCCTAGGGTGGCTCAGTGGGTTAAACCCTCTGCCTTCGGCTCAGGTCATGATCCCGGGGTCCTGGGATCAAGCCCCACATCGGGCTCTCTGCTCCGAGGAGAGCCTGCTTCCTCCTCTCTATCTGCCTGCCTCTCTGCCTACTTGTGATCTCTGTCAAATAAATAAAATCTTAAAAAAAAATACAGCTAAGTTTCTTCTTTTACTAGTTTCTTGTGGTATAACGTTTTTTATTCAAATTTTTTCTTAATACGAGCATTTATAGCATAAATTTCACTCTAACATCTGCTTTTGCCTCATTCCATAGGTTTTGGAATATTATTTTCATTTTCTTTTGTTTTGAGATATAATTTGATTTGCTATTTGGTTTATTTGGCCCATTGTTTATACAGTAGTATGGTAATATTTACATATTAAATATTTAATATTTACACTGTAGATTTTTCAGCTTTATTATTTAGTTTTGAATCATTGTGGTTGAAAATATATCTGGTCTGATTTCAGTCTTCTTGAATTTGTAGTATTTGTTAAGTCTCTCTTTATATGATTTAACCAGGGGATTCTTCTGTCGGTACTTGAAGAAAATGCGTATTTTATTTTTCTTGGATGGAATGTTTTATGTTTATCTTTTAGAACCATGTATCCTGAAGTATGCTTCAAGTAAAAAATGTTCGTGTTGTAAAAAACATAATAATTTTAACTGAGGGTACTCATTTATTTATTAGAGAGAGCGTACATATGCATGCATGAGTGGCGGAGGTTGGGAGAGAGAGAGAATCTTAAGCAGGCTCCAAGCCCAGCTCAGAGAGCCAGAGGGCTTGATCTCACAACTCTGAGATCATGACCTGGGTCGAAATCAAGAGTCAGATGCTTAACTAACTGAGCCACCTAGGTTCCCCAGGACTGCTTGTAAATAAAGCGTATAAGAGGAAGAAGACTGGGGGATAGGTGAAATAGGTGAAGGTAATTAAGAGTACACTTATCATGATGAGCACTAAGTAATGTACAGAATTCTTGAATGACTGCATTTCTGAAATTAATATAACACTATATGTTAATTATACCAGAATTTAAAAATTTGATTAAAAAAATGTAAAACATGAAACCTATTTCAAACAATCCTTTTTCAAATTTATTTATGGTATACTTGTAGTGAAAAACCTCTCTACACATTTCAAAGAAAGGCACATCCAATTCATATACAAGTATTTAGAATAAGTTGTTAATCCAATGCAAGAGAACAACCTTTTAATACACATGGGACATACATGAGTTGGGTATACTGTCATATTTGAAAACTTTTCTGATTTAATATTGACAAAATGTGAAACATTCTCAAGCTCCTTTTATAAAAGTAGATCGCTTAACTTTCTATTTAAGTAATCTAGAGAAAATCAAATTTCCTTAAAACCATACTTAAATGTTTACTATTTGCTTTTCCCACTTAATCACTAAGGTCAGTTAAAATAAAGTAATTTGGTCACATAAACCTAGCTGTAACTTTTGTTCACTTTCTCTGATGCTGAAACATAAAACTGATTGATTCCTAAAGTTGAGTAAAGCTTTTACAAATACTTGATATAAAAAAAATTCCAGGGGCGCCTGGGTGGCTCAGTGGGTTAAGGCCTCTGCCTTCAGCTCGGGTCATGATCCCAGAGTCTTTGGATCGAGCCCCACGTCGGGCTCTCTGCTCAGCAGGGAGACTGCTTCCCTTCCTCTCTCTCTGCCTGCCTCTCTGCCTACTTGTGATCTCTGTCTGTCAAATAAATAAATAAAATCTTTAAAAAAAAATCTAAAAAAAATCCAAAATATCTCACAGTCTCAAGTTAAACAATAAAAATTCATTAAGTTAAATAATAAAAATGCATTAGTTTTCCACATTATTAAATGGAAAAGGCATAAATTTTGAACAAAAAATTATCTTGGTTTGAATTCTCACTCTGTTGTTTAAAGACATGTAATCTTAGGAAAGATACTGAAACTCTTAGCTTCAGTTCCCCCACACCTTTAAAATGGGAACATCAGCCACTGTGCAGGATGCTCATAAGACAGGCATCACATATATGAACGTATCACATCATCTGTCATTCAGCAAGCAAATCAAAGTTATTAATTGAAAATAGCAAGGTAACTACGGATGAAACTGAAAAAATTACGTTTTTGTACACGAATTAGCAACATTTAATGATTTAGCCATTGAACTAAATGATGATGATGTTTACCCTTGAAGAGAAGTTGAAATACCCACTATCACCCTATGAAATAATCTTCATGAGAAAAGGAAAGATGGGGCTGAGGTGGGGAAAGGGTCTCTGATGACAAGGCTTACGGCAAAAATCCAGGTAATGGGCAAAACTGAATTGTTTCTGGTGAGGACAGTGTGGAGGCCAGATACCAGCCTGGTGGAAACAGGTGAGATCAATGGCAGACAAGGGCAGGTCTGGACTTGTGGGCATTGGAAGATGCAGAGCAATGTCATCCCAACAAGACTGGTAGGAATGAAAGAAGATTCAGGGTGGAACAAGGACAAAACTAAATGTTGTACCAGGGGGATAGAGATGGGCAGATGGGCAGTTTCTTGTGCTATCATCAATAGGGTTATGTGGTTCTCTATCTTTAAAAAAAAAAAAAATCACATTGGAATTGTTTCCCCTAGTGAGTGGCAAGAGAAAAAAAGGAGAACACTGATTTTTTTTTTTTTTTAAGATTCTTAGAGCAATGAGGAGAATGGCTGAACATTCAAATTCTTAAATATATATATATTTAGTTTAGAAAACTTAGAAGCATATAGTTAATAAGAGGTGGAGCTTAAATTCAAATCCAAGTCCCTCTCCTGACACTTGACTCTTACTCATTATACATTCCTGCAAGTCAAAGTGAAATCACAGGTCCTTCAAAACTCAATTGCAATGATCAAAACAGGAAGGTTCTAGATCAAATCTAGAATTTTGGAGGGAATTCTTTATAACAATAATCCATGAATCAATCCCCCCTCCAGATAACTTGTTTCTGCCAGAACTTTTCACACTCAGATGTAAAGCCTTCACAACAATCAACTTGAACCCAGGCCTGAGTAACTGTGTTTCTTGCGAAATTACTTTGAGGGCTACTGTTCTACTCCTGATGTCATAGCACTGGTCAACTATTCATTGCCAAACCACTGGTCAAAAATAGGGATGCCCTGGGGTGCCTGGGTGGCTCAGTGGGTTAAGCCTCTGCCTTCAGCTCAGGTCATTATCTCAGGGTCCTGGGATCGAGCCCCGCATCGGGCTCTCTGCTCGGCAGGGAGCCTGCTTCCTCCTCTCTCTCTCTGCCTGCCTCTCTGCCTACTTGTGATCTCGCTCTGTCAAGTAAATAAATAAATAACATTAAAAAATTTTAAAAAATAAAAATTAAAAAAAATAGGGATGCCTGGAGGCCAGACTGAGCTGAGAGTCCAACTCTTTGTTTCGGCTTAGATCATGGTATCAGGGTCCTGAGATCGAGCCCCACGTTGGGAAGTATGCTTGAGGATTCTGTCCCTCTGCCTCTCCCCCCTGCTTTCTCTCTCAAATAAATATAACTTTAAAAACAAAAAACACACTGGGCTAAACCAGAGAGGAGTTGACACTGAGCAGTGCATGGGACAGGCCTGACAACTGTTTGCTGCACCCATATCCCTGGAAGATACCCTGGGATGACTTATCCAGGCCCTTCCTTTAGTGCTACCTTAGTCAAGAGCATCTACCAAGAGACTGCTGGGACCCGTGGGGCTACAGCCTTGGGGCTTACAACCTTTTCAGCTCACATGTGTGTGTCTTCTTGAAGTCTACAGTACTGGAGAGGCCAGATCAGGAATCACATGCTACCAGACTGAATGTGATAGAATAACGTGTGTCCCTGAGTTCTGGGGACCAGGTCAAACTTCATTTTTTTTATACATTAAGTTCCATGATGCCATTTGAAAAATGAGGTTGAGTATAAAATAGGTTTTGGTGTGTGTAATTAGAGATCCTACCCAAATTCCTTTGGGCTAACCCATGTCTCAGCACCATTTATTGAGTAATTTTTCCTCTCCTCATTGGTAAGAAACTGCATGATTATCATATAAATTACATGAATCATTATATTTTTTAAATCCAGAGAAGTAAATGTTAATAGTCTCTTTAGATGAAATGCCACTGTTTAGATTCTTTTATAAATGATCTGGAAAAAAAAAACAAAAAAAAACTAATTCCAGGTGGGATCTTCCCAAACCATTCAGAATGCTGTAAGGCTACAGGTGCCATCACTTGGCACCTGATCTAGAAATATACAATGTGAAAACAGAATGAGAAAAGTAATTAAAACACAGGCTTTAAAATAGGCTGCTTACTTTTTTTTTTTTTTAATGCGTCAACTCCTTATACAAAAATCTAATGTGTACATTCCTGCCTTCACCACTACTAAGGAAAACTCCATACTACAGTTTGAGATTTGATTGGATGTAATTGAGTTTCTCTGCCTTGCCTAATCACTACCGGAGAGGGCACTGACAGTTTTATCACTCTCAATTCTCTTCTAAATTATGCAAATGCTATTGGTTCTTTTAAATAGTCCTCTGCATCATCCCTTATAAATTGCTTAAAAACCCAAGACTGATTAACCATCAGAATGAGTGAATATGCTGAGAATGGCGTTAGCTACCCATTATGCTCAGCTGCTTCTCAATTAGCCCAAGATAGACTCCAGCCCACTCAGCTGTGCAGTCTTGGATAAGTTCCTTAATTGCTCTATGCTTCATTTTCCTCATCTGTAATATGGGGATAATAATAGTATCTACCTCATATGATTGTTATGAGGATTGAATATGTTAATACTGTAGAACATTTAGAAAAAAGCCTCACACACACTAAGTACTATATTACTCTGTTATCTAATTGAATTTATCTTTCATAATCTGTATTTTCTGCACTCATGTTCTTCCCCACCCAATCTTCATGCTCCTCAGTTTACTCAAAAGCCTCATCTCCATCTCAAAAAAAGATTTAATGACATCATTAAAGTGTGCATGTCCGATAAGGCTATACAGACTATTCCTTGCATGTTGAGTTTGTACTTAAAGAAGGGATAAATTACTCTGAACACTTAATAACTATTAAATGTTTAGAGAGTAGGTAGCAAAAGAGGGAGGTACACAGAAGGAAACTTCCAGCAATTCTGAAACCCTATCATAAAGAAGCTGCCAATTACGTGGTCCCCAAAACTAACGGTGCAAAGATGAGAGACAGAAGTGATAATTTCTATCACTTAAATAATTCAATACTATTTATATTAGGATCAAAATCCACAGAAAAAATTCCTCAGGAGCAACTCAGTTTCCAACAAACAGTGAAAAATCAAAGGACCCAACTGAAGTATGCACAACCAGAAACATGGACTTTCTTGGGATCAGTGCCCTAACAGCTAAGCCAGGATGAGTCTGCCCAGAAAGGTAACACCTGTAGTACTAGAAACCATGGCTATTTCTATCACAGCGACAGAGAAAGTAGAGAAGCAAATTATCTCATGGCCTACCTGCTCTTCTGAGCTCCTAAAAAACTCAGTCCTATCAGATAGCAGCTGACCTATGAGACAGCAAATTGTTTCTTCCTTTCCCTAAACTTTACTCCCTGCATATTCTCAAGAACCAGGGGACTGAATATTAATTCTCTGGGAACCCCCATGTCAAATGCTGCTCTTGGTCACCCCTGCTGTTACCTAATTTATTCCACATTCTTCTGTAGTTTCTCTCACCTGGCCCAAATTATAATTTTTCCCTCCTTTTCCAAACCTCTCCACAGTGTCTTGGAAATCCCTCGATCACTGCATGCCAGTCCTTACCTCCCTACCTCCATCTCTTCGGGGCCTAACTGAAGCTGGTGTTCCCCTCCTCCGACAGAAGCTGCTCATCCTACTAAACCCTATGTATTGACTCTATTGGTTCCCAATCGTCCTATCTCTAACTTACTTAAAATCTGTTACCTTGAGGCTCATGCCATCTTCCCAGAATGTCTTGTCAAGGTTATCTCTTAACTTCCTCTCTCTCAGCCACTCATTTTCCTCACGTCTTAGACACTTCATTTTCTTCACACCTGCCAGACATTTTCTTCTCTTTTCAGCCTCTACTTTTAATAGGTCACATTAGTCCTACAAATGCCAACATCTTCAATTCCCTTCTTGCTTCTGCCACACATACTCCTAGAAAAACCCCAACTGGAAAGCATCGCTAAACCTAAAATGTTGAATGATGTTGGGGAAAATAATGAAAACAGGCATTTATATGCCTCCAAAACTTCACTAACTTCCCATTGAAATGAATCTTGACCAGGAAGTGTAACATGTTTCCATAGTTACTTTTTATGATATTTTTCCTATGTACCAGAGATCTGAGAATTTCTCCACACTCTTACTGCCCCCCCACTCTCAACAAATAATCATGACAAATCTCTTATTTTCCTCCTAAATTATGTATCCAAGACTTAAATTATATTTTTTAATGTGCTTTCAACAAGAGGCATAACCCCGTCCCTCTTTGGTGGCTTTTAAGTTACCTTTTGAACAGTATTTTGACCCTCACTTGGAGAAGATTCTGGGTCCTTTGGTTTTCATTGGATATTAGAAACAGCAGGGTTGCTTTTGTGCTTAAAAACCAGAATAAAAATATTACCAGGTGGATAAAGCCAAACACTAAGACAAGGTGGAATTTCAAAGTCTTGATAATTAACCCTTATGTTGCAAGAAAGGAAAAGATGAATTCTTGAAGTATAAAAATCTACCCAAGCCTAGCATGGAATCTAGGGAGAGTCTAGAGAAAAAAACACAAATATTGCATGCACTTTGGGGCAGACATAGGAGCCTTTTCCGGTACTCTGAGGAAATGGCTGTGGGTATCCTAGTTCTGGCAAATAATCTTGGAGAAGTGTGAAAAGGACGCTGATGTAAAGAGATTGAAGAACCGGGGCTTCTCCTTTTTAAGAGACGGGAATTTGGAAACTCCCCTTTTCAGTAGAGCATAAGCATGTGGGATTGCTGGAATTCTCTTCAGCCTGCCTTGTCCTCTAAAACAGAGCTTTGTCAAAGGTCTTACTGGGGCAGTCACAGCCATAAGTGGCTTGAAAATTCCAGAATTGAGGTTGTGCCAGGTGGATTTCCACCTCCTCATCTTTGAGCACACACCACCCTTCATGATTTTACTATCAACCTTCAAAACATCCTCTCTTACTGATAATTCTCTTCTACTTTATTCAGGAACCATGATTAACTATGTACATCATAAAATTTTAGTCTGATATATAAATTTATAAGTAATAAATACCATCAAGAAATAAAGGTAATGGGACAAAGAAAAATGGGGGGGAACACATGATCTTAACAAGCTGGGCAGGAAGTCCTCACTAAGGAGGTAGTTTATGAGTGCTGACCTGAATGCAGTGGGACAGTGGGCCATGCGGATGTTAAAACAAGGGTTTTAACAGGCAAAGGGAGCATGCAAAGTAAAAATTTAAAAACTGGAGAGTGTTCCACGTATTTAAGACAGCAAGGGAGCCAGAGCCAAGAAAGCAAGGTAAGTGTGGTGTGAGATGAAGCCAAATCATTAACTTCCCTGCAGTCCCCTGTTAAGCATCCAGCATTATTTTAAGTAAAATGGGAAACCGTTGGTGTCTGAGTGTTCTATATATATTTTTTATTGTCTGTATACTATGATGTTTTGACATCTCACAAAACTGAGGAGAGATGGCCAGCCAATTCTTAGAGACTGTCTGGCTGGGAACATGCCTTTGATACGCAAACTAAGCCAAAGAGAGCTATGCCTTCTCTATCTGGTTCACATACCCTACAAGGCAGTACTACCCTGCCTTCATCATCCAGAGCCAGGTAGTAGACTACTAGAGACCCACCTTTAGCTTAAAGCCCCCCCAAAATAGGACAAATCTAAACTGTTCACCCAGCCCTGCTTTGCCTTTCCCATAGAAACCCCAATAAAGGCATGACTGAGGCTCTTCCCTGGCTCCCTTCTACTTCCTGACCAATGACAGGAGGCCCTGAAGGACATGCAGTGACCTTGTCTCTATGGGAAACATGAGTGTACTAAATTTCTTCCTTCCAAGATTCGTTCTTGTTTCCTCCTGTGTCCACATCTGACTTTACCTACCACGTCCAACATTTAGATTCTTAGAGCATGGAGTAAGGGAAAAGCAGGACTTAAAATGTTTTAAAGTTACACCCTGACTGTTTTGTGGAGGAGACAGTATAGAGGGCATGGGAGGAAGCCGAGAACAGATGGAAGCTCTTGCAGTGGTCTAGTTAAGAAGGGAGAAATGACCAGCTGCTTGAAGGTCAATGCTGAATGATTGAGATGCAAGAGGACTGAATATGGAGGACCAAATCTGGTAACATGCTGGTCACTGGTGAACTTGAAAAGAGTAATTTCAAGAAGTGAGGGCAAACCTCTCATTAGAGTGGATTCAATAAAAAAAAAATTGGAAGTAGAAAAAAACCAGAGATAGTGGGTAAGCTCTTTTAAATTTTGCTCTGTGAAAAAGAGGGGGGAAAAAAAGGTAATTAGCTGCAGGAAGCTGTTGGGTAAGGAGTATTTTTCAATAGGCGATTACAGCACATATGTATGCTGATGAGAAGTATCTAGTAGAAAGGAAAGCAGGGCTGATGCAGAGGGGGAGGGAACACTGCAGAAGCAGAGTCACTGAGGAGGAAAAATGGGATGGAATCCAGGCACAAATGAAGAGTTTAGCCTTGGACACAAGGAAAGACAGCTCCTTTATACCCAGGGAGGGAAGCTGGGTGGATAGAAAGATACGGGAGGAGATATGTTGGTCGATGCGGTAATGTAAGGATATGGATTTCTCTCCAAAATGTTTCTATTAGCTACGTAAAGAAAGAAGGTAGGTCATCATCTAAAAGTAAAGAGGAGGCGGAACTGTTGTAGGCTTGAAGAGAAGGAAACACGGTGTGATTCACACTCAGTGCCTGCTGGGATTCAGGAAGGCTGACTGCGCATATCTCTTTCCCAACTGCACCTTCAGTGAGGGCATATTGGTAAACTGAAACCAGTCTATTTGCATCACAGAAATCAGCAAAAGTTACAAATCAGGGCTTTTTTTTTCCCCCTGGAGAGCTAATCTTAAAGCATTTATCAGCACACCACCGGAATTAGTCATCCGTATCAGTAGCAAAATGAACTCATTAGGGAAATACAGTATAAAAGGATTGCCAGGAAGCTTTGAGGGCTCACTTGAGTTTGTGGCCCTGGATTCAAGGTGACAAGAATCAGAATAGGAGTGGGAGTTGTATATGTGTGCGTGTCTTTCTCCAATCTTGTCTAACTGCTCAAGTGAGGCTCTGGAATGCTTAATTAAGCCAGAGTGAGAGTTTGATCCGATGTGTACATACAGGGGAGTTAAGGAATTAGGAAAGTAATAGTGCTGGGCCAGAGAACACATGGTAGGCAAGACGACATGACAGACATGATGCATCCGTCATGAGGACAGGATGGGTTCGATCAACGGCAAGTTCTGGTGCGGTCAGCAAACTGCGGGAGTGGAAGGCCCAGAGAAAGGGACCTGGAGCGCCGGAATCCTAAACTCAGAGAGAGTCTGTCTACTTTCTCTACATCCTGAAATACTGGCAGAGAGCCTGGCACATACAGAGATCTCAAAATGTGTTTATTTTATGAAAATCTAAGTATCATGAAGAGTGAAGTGCCACAGTGTCTGTTGTAAATGATATAAACGCTCTGTGTTGGGGATTCATGGGTGCACTGCCCAGAACCTCCTTTAAGGAGGGGCTGACTGCCCCAGTACCTTCAGGGACAGAGCCCCCTGACCCAAGTCACATCCCTTCAAGGGTGGCCCATACCTAATGAGTACTGATGTGGGTATACAGAGGGCAAGCCATTTCAGCTTGGCTCCCGGAGCGTCCACTAAGCAGGTTGTCAGGACTGCATGTCGGCTCAGCTTCTTCCTCGGTTAAACTCTGCATCCTCTCCCTCTTGGGATTTGTCCCCAAGGACACTCCCTAATAAACGTCTGACACACTGAACTGTCTCACAGTGTGCTTCCTCCTAGAGAATCTAATCTGATCCCTTTCAACTTCATAAAGATATTTTGAGATGAAAGCATGTAGATGCTATGGCACTTTTAGGCCCCAAATGAGACCGTGTTTAATCCACACGATTCCAGTTTACATGAGCTGACATCTTCAATGATCAACAGATGCTTGAGGGATCACATTCATTCATTTTTCACTAAAAAGTGAAAGAAAAGGAAATAAGTAAAGAAGAAGGGTTAGAAGGGAACTTAATGGAAACATTTTTCTTCCAAATACTTTAGTTCATCTAATTGTTTCAATTTATCTTCTTGACTTTTTCCTTCGAATAATGACATTGAGTAAGCAGTGGAATTCACATTATGCAGGCATGAACCAGGTCCACGCAATATTCTTTTTATTATTATCCACTTAAGTAATCTATTAACTGTCTCTGAATTTCACAGGTAATATAATCTGTTGATGTTTTCCGCCATTGCACGAATATTACTAAACATTCAAAGAATACCTTAATCACAGATCTTTATTAACCAAAATCTATCAAGAATTAAAAGAATAGCTCTCTTTCACATGACAATTACATCAGAGTTTTGTTTTTACTACAGCCTTCAAAGAAACTGATCTTTCTTATTGATGGCTCAAATAGCAAATATAAAAGACAGGTTTAAAAAATATTTTTTGGTAATATTTGAATATCATCACAAGGGGCACCTGACATTAATCCTGTGGCATGAAAAAAGTGAGAATCTGTATCTTTGTCATGGTATAATTCTGAAGTGCATAAATAATATTAATAATTTTGTATTAATCTATGCAAGCAGTCTTGTACCACAAGAGAAATATTCTATTAAAATACTTCAGATTGGGGGCACCTGAGTGGCTCAGTTGGTTAAGTGGCTGACTCTCAATTTTGGCTCAGGACATGATCTCAGGGTCTTGAGATCAAGCCCCATGTCAGGCTTCAAACTCAGCAAGGAGTCCGCTTGAAGATTCTCTCCCTCTGTCCTCCTCCCACATTCTCTCCCTCTCTCATAAACAAATCTTTAAAAAAAATAAAATAATATACATCAAACTGGAAAAGATCTTTATAAAAATATTCTGCATATAGGCAAATTATTTCAGGACAAGAAAACAAATAGACAAGAAGACTAAAACAAATCTTAAGTACTGACTTCTCTAAGTTGTTATGGGTGTGAAGCTAGACATACAACCGAATCATGGAACATTCAGGAAACAAAAGGGCTGGAAAGCCCAGCTACACCCACATACTTGGGATGCCGAGGCCATGACATAGAGATCCTCAGTGGCAAATACAATTACTAGACTCTAGACCAGCACTGTCCTAAAGAAACCTAATACAAGTTACAGAAGTGATTTTAAATTTTCTAATATCCACAACAAAAAGAAAGTAATATACTTAACTCAATGTATTTGCAATGTTATTCTGTCATGCAATCAACACAAAATGTAAATTAGATATTCTGTATTCTTTTTTTACAATTAAATCTTCAAAAATCCAGTATTTTTCACATTTAGAACACTACTTCTTTCACATTAGTACATGCCAAGGGCTAAGTAGTCACACGTGGCTAGTGGCCACCTGTATGAGAGGTCTAAAATAGCACAGCTCCAGATATATGGACCGGCCATTCAGTACTGCTTAAACCACCATATACCCATAATCTGTTAATTTTCTCCCATCTGTCAACAGCCAGATATATTCTGTTCTATTCGCAAGAAAAAAATTGCTATCCTATAAGTGCTATTTCAAAATTTTTAAAATCCTTTTTATTGATTCAAATTAAGTGGTATTGTTTTAATATACAGTGTTCTTGAATATAAGTATTTTATCTTTCTACCTTTTGAAAATGTTTGTGAATCTGTTATTTTTGTTATCTGGAGTTCAACTGAAGTTATACCATAGAGGCAAGAGGTACATGCTTCATTTTATAAGATACTTACACACTTATTTATTTCATTTTCAAAGACCAGTGTCAGAGAAAAAGCATTTGAGACAGAATTGCTTAGGTTGATTTCGGAGGTCTTTTTCTATAGGAAGTGAGACTGGAATCATTTTTGAAAGATATGGTTTAAGGGCGAGATGATATAGTACAGGCTAGTATGTTAAAAGCACCTGGGTGGCTAAAAAGAGTGTTCATTATCATTATCATTCCTGATACATAGCATTCTGTACTTGACTGTGGTAACAGAGAGGAAAAGGTAAATCTCAAAGCCATTTCAAATGGTGTGCTGAAAATCTGATAAGGGGGAAGAGTTTTTGATGCCATCACATTATGTCCTCTTCAATACCATTAACATCATCAGAAAATTGGAACTACAAACTATTAGACATTATCATCATTGTTTTGCATACCTTATTTGTTTTTTTTATAACTGGGACTGCAATAATTGCTTTATATACATTGTTTTATGTATCCTTTATAATAAACTGTAATAAAATCTATATGGTAGAGATTAACATCCATATTTTAAGATGAAAAAATTTACTTGAGAAGTTAGAAAACATGTCCAAATACCACCAAGGAGGAAGAATTCAAAAGCATGTCTTTAGAAGTAATATAAGAAATAAAGAGAATTCAAAGGGAACTGTTCTTTTTTAAGTCCTTGTATTTTAAAAACAATGATGCACAAAAAGAGGTTTAGGGAGATTAGCAGAATCCAGTGGTTTAGCAAACTAAGTATGAAGTATGAGTGTTTACCTATCTCACACATTTGTTCTGGGGATTAAATGATACAAAAGATTATGTACTGATTTGAAACATTGTACAAAAGTGCCTTGAACATAGCAGGCCCTCAACAGATACATACTTTAAAAAACTATGTGCTCAAAAACCACTACATACCCTATTTCCTTAATAACTGTCAAAAATTTTAAATAGCTTTCAAAGGAGAGACATCAATGTGATAAACATCAATCTGACGTAAATCACTTTTACCTGCCTAATGGTATTATCATTACCCAGGCTTTATCTCACCATTTTGTGCAGAAACATGTCATTAAATTTCTCAGAGAAAAATAGTGGGCAGAAATTTTCTCAGAAACCTCATCAGGCCTACCATAATTTTTTTCTCACTTTTTTTTTTAAAGATTTTATTTATTCATTTGACAGACAGAGATCATAAGTAGGCAGAGAGGCAGGCAGAGAGAGAGAGAGAGAGGAGGAAGCAGGCTCCCCACTGAACAGAGAACCCTATGCGGGGCTAGATTCCAGGACCCCAGGATCATAACCTGAGCTGAAGGCAAAAGCCCCAACCCACTGAGCCACCCAGGCGCCCCTTTTTCTCACTTTTTAAAATAACTCTATTGTCACAGAAAGAGTAACATAGAAACTAGAAATCATGGTATACAATGCTGGCCCAAAGCTATACTCAGAAGTGCACAATATGGAAAAAAAGACATAATTAAGAGAATACCTAGGTCTAATGAATATTCTTTTCCAAATTCAAACCTCAACCTTCTTTGTGTTGTCATTACATTTAAATAGGGCATCTTTCAGGATGTGTTTTTAAAAGGTTTGCTTTTTTTCCCCCCACTGAGAATGTGCTTCTTCACGCAGTCATGCTGTAACACATTGAAACTCAATAAAAGTACGTTTTAGAATGGCTTAGTGAGATTATAGGCAATTGAACTTTACAAGCTTCATTTTAATGCAAATTACTCTTCATTTTAAAATGCATATTTTTCACCTTATTAACCATATGATTCATTTGAAAAAAAAATGTGTTCATACCAAGTAAAGCTAGGTATATAATGAAATACGATTTCTACTTTCTAATCAAAACAAGTATATTTTTGCACGGACATTTCTGGATCTAACATAATCAGTTATAACCTATGGAACATGACAGAATTGTCCTTTGTTGATTCTTTGCCTAGGTGGCTCTTTTCTAAACCGAGGTCTCAGTTCAGTGCTAAATGACCATCCTATCAGGTTAGGTCTCCTCATTACATTCAACCACATAATCTTATTTATTTTATTGAGCATATTTTTATAATCTGTAATTATACTGCCTCTTGCCACTAAAATGCTGGCTCTCAGGAGAGAGACAGAGAACTTGTTGGCCCTCACCACTGAATTCTTAAAGACCAGGATCTTGCGTGGTCTGGAGTGAACAAATTTTGAGATAGAAATTGCCTTTTAGTATTTTCAAGGAAATACTATCAATACTAAATCTTATTCAAACTAGTTTCCTTTGTTTTCCCTAATAATTTAAGCCTCAAAAAATGCTTTCCATAAATTTTCATGCTCTGATTTGTTAGCCATTAGACATTAGTATCCAAATGCATCTATTTTCCCAAAGACCAGTCTATTTTTATATTTCACACATTCATCTGAAGGTCCTGAGTCAGTCTCATAACTTTCACACATTCATTTTAGGGGATAAACTTTAGGTTTTTACATAGTTTATCATTTATTTTAAAGACTTACATTGAACTGACCTATAGTAGAAATAACAGTTTTTTCTAGACTTTTTCTTTAAGTTTTGTTTAATTGAGCATTTTCCTTTTTTTAGTGAATTCCAAATGGAGAATATATTTTTCTATTTAAAAAAAATTTTTTCGGGGCACCTGGGTGGCTCAGTGGGTTAAAGCCTCTGCCTTCAGTTCAGGTCATGATCCCAGGGTCCTGGGATCGAGTCCTGCATCGGGCTCTCTGCTCAGTGAGGAGCCTGCTTCCCCCTCTCTCTCTGTCTGCCTCTGCCTACTTGTGATCTTGGTCTGTCAAATAAATAAATATAATCTTAAAAAAAAATTTCCAGAACACTAAAAAAATGGGGATATGGCCTAAGAGTAACAACAAATGATGTTTAGATCAATACGAATAAAAATTTTAACTTGCATTTCTAAGAATAACAACATATAGGGGCACATTTTAATTGATTAAGATGACTGAAATCTTTTTTTTAGTATTATATTCATCATGAAAGAATTCCTTTCATATCATTTAGCACACAGATATAAACAAACTCTCCGGTATCATTCTTTGTCATCTTGTATATTTAAGACTATGAACTCCCAGAGGACAAGAATTATGCTTTGCACTCAACCTGTACCCACCTTGACAGACATAAAGCACAGCAGTGGGTACAAAGTAGACATTAAATGATTTCAAGTGTATGAATTTAGCCTTTAAAAATAGAGCTTTTTATTAAGAGATTTATAAAAGAAAAAATAAACAGAATACTGATAATAATAGACAATGGCAATCATTGAAACCTACTGCTAACAAGTTAAATCTCATGGCAAGATTATTAACATAAGCCACAAATTAAATTGTTATATAAGTCAGTTTGTTGCACGGTTTCAAGGTTCTTGGTTTGTACTGTTAAACCTGGCTGGCCATATAATCGAAGAATTACTGGCAAAAAAAGAAGATACAGTTTATTACTAATCTAGCTCCTTTACTGGAAAAGCAAACAACCATAACCATTTGTGTCAGTAGATTTATCTTACTATACAAACTATAAAACATAACTATACTAGTGAGCTGTCACCAACTCTGTTCTAAAAACATTTATCAAATGTCTATTCTATGCAATGTGATGTACTAGATACAAGGGAGATCCAAAACTCAATGTGACCAATTCCTTCACTAACTTGATCTTACAGTCCAGCTGGTGTGACAGACATGTAGACTAACGACCAACTATAACAGATGTAAGAATTAAATTAAATATAAAAGGGCCATGCTCTAGAAATACAGAAAATGGGATAGTTTTACAACAGCCTATTTGAGATAGCTGCGCATGAGGGATTGTCTTAAATGGACTGTCAATAAAGGGAAATAGTACAGAAAGAATGCTTTTTTTTTTTTTAACTTTTTACAGGTATGAATTTTGATAGGAAATTTTATAGAACAGCAATAACTTCCTGTGGCTGCATTATGAGCTGCAGGCCAAACAGCAAACCTAAAGACGTAATCTGTGTCAGGATCATGGAGGGCACTGAAAGCCATTCCATGGAATCTCAAGTTCAAATTCTTAGTAGCAAATGTAAATTCATGATCACAAAACTCAATGCTAATATATTTTGTTAGTCTACTCTCTCCCATTTGCCATAAAGACCATGTCAATTCTATTTTTTTTTCATTTTTTAAAAGCACAGTTTTTTTTTTTAATATTTTATTTATTTATTTGTTAGAGAGAGCACAAGCAGGGGTTGGAGCAGAGGAAGAAGCAGGCTCCCCACTGAGCAAAGAGCCCGATGCAGAACTCAATCCCAGGACCCCAGGATAATGACCTGAGCTGAAGTCAGATGCTCAACTGACTGAGCCACCCAGGCATCCCTGTTAATTCCATGTTAACTACACTGAACTCTATATGCTTCTTAGACTCCGCCAATGAAACTACTTCTCAAAACAAAATGTATTAACTGTCAGAATGGAACTTCCCACCAATGCATCTGCTCTCATCAGCAGTCCTCTCTCCTTATTTCCCACCTGTACAATGGAAGCTACAGTAGGCTGGATAGTGTCCCTCAAAATTATGTACAGGTCTTCTTCAATTTAGGGTGAGGTTATGTCCTGATAAACCCACTGCAAGTTGAAAATGTAATTAAATTTTAAAAAGCCTTTTATATACCCAAACTAACAAACATCACAGCTTAGCCTAGCATTAGCCTACAGTTGGGCAAAATCACCTAACACAAAGCCTATTCTATAATACAGTGTTGAGGATCTCATGTAATTTGTTGGAAGTTGTACTGAAAGTGAAAAACAGAATGGTGTATGGGTACAGGGTGATTATAAATGTATTGGTTGTTTACCCTCGTGATCCTGTCACTGACTGAGAGCTACAGCTTGCTTCTGCTGCCCAGCGTCATGAGAGAGGATTGTATAGCATATCACTAGCTTGGAAACAGATCAAAATTCCAAGTCTGGTTTCTATTGTCAACTCACACCATTATAAATTCAAAAAATCCTAAGTAGGACCATTGTAAGTCAGACACTGTCAATACATCTAAAGTGTCCTGGAAGTTAATGAAGTGGGATTTCATTTCTACTTGACAACAAAAACACAGACACGGTTCCTTATTTGGAAATAGGGTCTTTGCAGACATAATTAGTTAAGGATCTTGAGATGAAACCATCCTGAATGTGGGATGGGTCCTAAATCCAACAACTGATGACCTTCTAAAAGGAGAAGATATAGAGACCCAATAAAGAAGAGACACAGAGAACAAATCGATGGAAAGACGCAGGTAGAGATGGAAATAATTCATTTATAGACCAATTCTAAATACTTAGGATTGCCAGCAATCACCATCAACTAAGAGAGGCATGGGACAGTTACTTCCTCTGACCTTTCAGAAAGAACCAACTTGACTGACATCTTGATTTCAGACTACTGGCTTCCTGAACCATGAGAGAATAAATTTCTGCTGTTGAAGTCGCTGTTTGTAGTAATTTGTAATGACAGCCCTGGAAAACTAATAAAGATTTTGGTACCAGGAAGTGGGATGCTGCTATAACAAACACCATAAAGTGTGAAAAAGGCTACAGAATTAGGTAATAGTCAGATGCTCGATAAATTTTGAAATGTTTAAGTGATGTAGCCACAAGCCAAAGAACACTGGAGGTCACCAGGAGCCACTAAAGCTGAAAGAGAAGCATCACGTTATTTCTCCCTGAGAGCCTGCAAAAGAAAACAACTTGACTCAATTTCACATTTCTGGCCTCCTGAACTGTGAGAAAATAAATTTCCGTTGCTTTAAGCTACCTCGTTTGTGGTAATTGATAATGTATGTTATATATTTGGCACAGTAGATACGTATAAGCGTATCACCCACGTTAGACGAAAGCATCATACTCATAGGGTCAAATAGGCAAACAGGCTGACAAGCCCAGTACGTGATCTATCAGGTCTAAGATCAAATAATCTGTTGACAGAAACCCTTCATCAGATTTTTTAACTTGATAAATTTTTTTTTTACTCAGTTGAGCTAAATGAAAAAGGATTACCAAAAGGACCTCACACATTCCAAGTAAATTATTTTCAGATACAGTGTTAGTATCCAGAGAAAAAGTTCAGTGTCATAAACTACGATCTTTTCTTATGCTTAAAACGCTTTTTAAAAAATGTTTGATGTAATTTATAGGACTTGTTTGGTATTTTCCAATTCTGTCATAAATTTTACAGTCATTTAATCTTGAAATTTCCCTTGACTAATCATATCATACAGTAACACTTCCTCTTTCTTTGACTACCTGCATGCTTGAAGTTGGTATGTGTGTGGGTGGGCAGAAAATAGTGAAGTATCCTCCAAGAACACTGAAATAAAGCCATTAACCTTATCATATGAAATTAAAACAACATGTAAACATAAAAAAAAACAACCAAAATACTTTCTGAAAAATTAACTTAAATAAAAGCAATGTCCCTCAGAACAAAATCACTTGACTAACTTGACAGAAATTACGGTAATGCAAATTGTTAATAACAACTGATATTTGATTGCTTAATGTGTGCCAGGCATTATTCAAAGATCTTTGAAACATATTCTATCACTAATCCTTACAATACTGAAAGATGCGCATTATGATGTTTTTTTATAGATGTGGCAAAAGCAGTGGTAAGGTTAAGCAACTTGTCAAAAAAACCTCAGTAGTAAGTGTGAGGACCTGAATTAGAATCCACACAGCCTGTGCTCTTAACCACAAAAGCAAACTAAAGGCCAACACTCACTCCAGGAAGCCAGGAAAAAAAGATTAGCTGATTGAGAAATACAGGCAGTTTCAGTAAATGTAAGCCAAAGGAAAGTGTAATAATATAAGAAGGTCTGCTATGTCTGAGTGGCAGTTTGCACCCCTGGTACAGAGAGGGGTGCATCAGACTCTGATATCATCAAATATTAAATTCCTCTAAGTTATTTTAGATTGTTCTGATTCCACATTTGTCAAACAATA
Source organism: Martes martes (assembly GCF_963455335.1). Taxonomy (NCBI): domain Eukaryota; kingdom Metazoa; phylum Chordata; class Mammalia; order Carnivora; family Mustelidae; genus Martes; species Martes martes. The sequence goes on along the minus strand of NC_137903.1, from coordinate 21,506,173 downwards.
GTCTGATTTTTAACTTGGCTTCCAATATAATGCACATAGAAGGAAATTGTTGACTAGAATAACTGAAATATATGTATAATATATTATACATATGTATATATGTATAATATGTATATATGTATAATATATGTATAATATATTATACATATATTTCCATTAGCAGGTTTATTTCTCATTGTAATGAATAAACTGGCATTCTGGCTTCGTACATCAGTCTCACATAAACTTGGAATATGCAAGCTTTCCAGAGTGTAATAAACACTGGCAAAATGATAAAGCCACATTTCTGCTGTGCAGAAAGGAGGCCTAGACTGGGCTAGATGCCAAGGATGGCGTTCAGCAGTGAGGATAACTCAGGAGACTTCCATTAGCAACGCCCACTATCTTGACAGGGCTATGCCTACCTTTCCAGAGAGCTCTGGACTCTATCACATGATCTAAATCACAGAATTAAAAAGTTTAGAAGTTCAGGGTCTAGAGAGATTTTGGAGATGTCCTAGTTGCTATCTGGTGCTTGAGTGTCCTCTAAAATATCACTTACAGACAGTTCCTGAATCAATGTTTTAAAACCTCTAGAGGTCTTCACCATCTTCCAAGTACTCTCTTCTTATCTGATAGAAAACGAAAGGTTTCAGCCAGATCTGCTTCCCTGAAACTTGCACACACACTGTCAGGAGCTGCTTAAACGAGGCCCATTCTCCTTTCACGTGGCAAACCTGTGGTGTCAAAAGAAAATTCTCCTATCTGTGTGAGTCTGACCTTCTCAAAGCTAGGCATCTCTAACTTCTTGAAATATTCCTCAACAGCCAAAGTTTTTATCTTGTCATTATCCAAGTCTCTTTGTTTTAAACCCATTTCAGTTTAACCAATCACCTTTTAGAATATATTCAGCAAAAACAGTTCCACTGTGAACTGACCAGTACAAAGAACATTTTCTGGATGATTTACTTCTAATGTGCTAAAAATTGCATCAGAATTATTGAGGGCACATAAGCATAAAGTATCAGCCCACTGAGTTGTATGCTTTTGGCTTCATTCAGTGCTGTACTACAGACATGTCTAAATAAAGTTCAACTCATAACAACATCATCACATTCTTCACTTCATTCAAAATTAAAACAACATAAACACAAGAATACAGGAACTACAAAAACATCTATCAACACTTAGAAAGCAACTTTTCAACCACAATCCCATTTTCCTCAAGTCTATGAATATGAAACTAACAGGTAAACCTCAGTAATGGAATGTAAGACAAGCAGCTTAAGGAACTTCTAAAACAGAGGTGGCAGGCTTCTCAAACATGGAAAAACCAAGCATGTTCTCTTGAATCTGTTCTGCAGAGCAGCAGGGAAATCTGCTGAAGAACATTTGGGAAACATTTTGTTTCCTGATTAAAACCTAAAAGGAAGTTCTTTAGCCATTCTGACCCTATGACTGCAGACCTTTGAGTTTAGGAATGGGAAGCTGAGATACTTGGAGATGCAGCAGACAACCTGCATCCATGAAACATCAGACCTGAGAACCCAGGGCCAACGCTTTGATGGCAGCAGTGCAGCAGGCTGTCTCAGAAATGGTGGGCGAGCACCAGATGCATCGACTCCACGTACGTTCTACAGAATCATCAAATGTTATCCTCAGTCATTTAAGCCACAGTTTATTTTGTTACACGTTTACTTGCAGTCCAATTTTCTTAAAACAGGAAGTGATGATATCTAGCTACCAGTCAAAATTACAAGTTGTTACACTGTAATGGAAGCAATATTAAAAGGGTTTTAAATATAAAAGCCTTCTAAATAGTTTAAAACTTTCATAAATAGTGATAACTACACGAGCTGCTTTATAATATTACTGGTAAAAGGCCTAAAATTAAAGACCGCATCACACCTGCTTGGTTGTTTACTTGCATCCGCATGCATATGTTAAGGAAAATAATTTAGAATAGGTCAGGATATAAAAGGCTGAATAATAAGAAAGGGTCTGAGTTAGACATTCATTTATTTCATCATCAACAATGTACTCTCAAAACGCCTTCTATAACTGAATTCCCAAAATTGTACACAAGGACCTACGTAAGCCATGATTCTTGTAGCCTAAGTCTTCATAAACCAAGTCACCCTACAGGAAGAAACCAGAGAAATATTAAAACCTACACTGAATATGTATTTCTAAGTTCTATTCAGAAAATCTTATGTCTGCTCTAGGTGCAAGAAAATATGGTCCCACCAGTTTTAGCTTTCAAGATAAATGATAAAAATAATGAGTGTAGGCACTTGTATTTGAAAAAAGATGAATAAATGTCTAAATAAAGGAATGGCAGCTACGGCTATAAATCCCTTTGCTTTGTCAGCTTAAGTAGGATAATGTGAGATGATTCACGTTATTTTGATATTGCTATTTGTATTCACTGAACTCACAGTCTGATTCCATGAAAACTGCAGTAAGATGTCAATTTGCCTTGTCCTCAAAAATGTACATTTTACATGCTCTATGGGCACATCTCTCAAAATATCACTACATCTGATACTATCACAGAGGGAAGAGATATAATAAAATTTCAAAGGCATCTTTGTCTTAAAGTTATGTCTATAATCTTAAAACTTAAACTTATGTCTATAATCCATTCATCAGTTTTAATTAAGAAATGTTTAGAGAAAAGAAAATAGTAAATCAGTCAAACATACATAGGGGCAAAGTGGTATAGAGAAGTATCTAGTAGCACTAGATAAAATTGGAGGCAATGGCTGGGAAAGATCTATACTAAATAATTACTTCAAGTTTATTTGAAATTCCAATTTAATGAGATATCCTGTTATTTTGCTTTATTTGCTTTGAATATGACAAATCTATGTAACGATACGTTTTTTTTTTTTTAAAGATTTTATTTATTTATTTGACAGAGAGAGAGAGATCACAAGTAGGCAGAGAGGCAGGCAGAGAGAGAGAGGGGGTAGCAGGCTCCCTGCCGAGCAGAGAACCTGACGTGGGGCTCGATCCCAGGACCCTGAGACCATGACCCGAGCCGAAGGCAGAGGCTTTAACCCACCAAGCTACCCAAGCACCCCTGTAACGATACATTTTAGTAAAACTTTCATTCTTTCTCCATTTTTTTATTTTTTATTATTTTTTTTTTTTTTTTAGATTTAGGGCACGTGAGCATGTATAAGCAGGGGGAGGAGCAGAGGGAGAGAGAGAATCTCAAGCCGACTCTCAGCTGAGCATACAGCCTGACACAGGGCTTGATCTAACGACCCTAAGATCATGACCTGAGCTGAAATCAAGAGTTGAGCTGAGGGGCACGTGGGTGGCTCAGTGGGTTAAAGCCTCTGCCTTCGGCTCAGGTCATGATCCCGGGGTCCTGGGATCGAGCCCCGAATCAGGCTCTCTGCTCAGTGGGGAGCCTCCTTCCTCCTCTCTCTCTCTCTACCTGCCTCTCCGCCTACTTGTGATCTCTCTTCTTTCTGTAAAATAAATAAATAAAATCTTTAAAAAAAAAAAAAAAAAAGGAGTTGAGCTGAAATCAAGAGTTGGCTGCTCAACTGACTGAGCCAAAGAGGTGCCCCTCACTTTTCCTTCATTTCTTTAGCATTTTTGTTACCATTGTATTGAAGGAGATATACCACAAAAGTCAAACCATCAGACATGAATTTTCTTCCTTCAGGTACTAAGTATTAGAAATCTATAGATGGACAAGACATGGTCTCTACCCGCCAGGAGTTCCCTCGCTATAACGCGGCAGCAATCACTGGACTCTTGCCTCCCAGCGTGTACCTCACTGATGAAAACTTTGTGAAAATAATCTCAGTGCCTGAAGGACCCACAAAGCCCTCTCTTATAAACCTGCATCTATTCTCATTTGCAGTTATCCCCTATTCTACTACCCTGTCATACCCACTGCCTCCCCACCAGTGTGGCCCCCAAAGACATGAGAGCCCCGTGTGGATATATGGTCTGTCACCGGTTTATCTATAGACCCAAGGTATTCTTCCCTGTCCTTGGGGTTGTTCAAATCTTAATTTCAGCTTTACCTTTAATTAATAAAGAGGCTCTATTTAAAGAAATTTCATTAGTTGCACTTTTTTCCTCCATATTCCCCTTTCAGGATCTGCCACACAACCCACCCCTGGACTACTTTCACCACCAGATATTTCACAACTGCCAAATCTCTGTTTATCACATTTTTACAGTAGAAAAATGTCAATAGAGTTCTCAAAGATATATGAACGCAGAAAAATCAAGATCACATTATAAACAAGGAAACAAAAAGACAAAAATGCAACTGATAAAATTAAACATTCATACTCCTCAAGCTCCATATCTAATGCTCATTTAAATCAAATTCTAGAACACAGTTGGAAGAAGAAAGACACAGAGAAGAAAATTAACTAAGAAACAAGACTACATGTTATTTACATTTTTGGCACTTGATGTAATCACCTTTTTGGCATTTCTCACATATATTTTAAAGCTCCATATGCCTACAGTTCTCAACTATAAACACCAACTATTCCAATACAACATGACAGGATATTTTCTGGCCTTTTCCCTCATGACAACAATACTCGCTGTATCATAACATGCTACAGTGAGTTTGTGTGTCTATAAGGTAGTAAATATTTTTTTCAGAGAAAAATATTAATTTGAAATATAAACCATTATAAATCTCTTTAAGCAAAACATATGAATTTCTACCCTCTGTTTCCTCATTTAAAAAATTAATAAAATGACTCATGTGTCAGTTTATAAATCAAAATAATGTACCTTAAAAGTGTTTTATAAATTTAAAAGCTGTATGTAAATCCCAAGAAGGAAACAGAAGAATTTTTAATATTTTATCTATTTGATATATCACATTATTGCAGGAATTACAGTAAAGTTTTTAAGTATCAACAGATACTCAAATTATAATAGACTGGATTTTTAACTTATTATAAAATCACTATACATTGTTATAAAAATTATAAGCTCAGCTTTATAATAGTTTTTGCTACCAAGGCTTATTCTAAATATGTGATGCTCATAAACCTGATATTCCATTTACTAGATTTTATAAACTTAGAGTAAAAAGAACCTTTGACTTAGAAATATGTCTATCTCATTTATTAAATTTTTAATTAATTCCTTGGATATTTTTATTAGTAAATAATTTTGTGCTTAATTTTAATTCCCAAGAGCATAAGAATCACATATACTCTTATTCTCTGGCATACTCTCTTACACAGGCCTATTACAAGTTTTAAAATTAAAACAAAATACCCATGAGGTAAAGATGCCACTGATCTACTGATGAATCATGATGGGCTGGATTACAGTAATTTAACATATACACCTCATATTACATGCCCAATACAGGGTAACATGGGGTAAGGGGACTACTCAAAACTAGCTACAGGAGAGCCTCTAGCTTCCAGGCTTGCCAAGGGAGAGAAAGGGAACGTGGTGAAATGTGCAAAGGTACTTACATGTTGAAGTGACAGGAATCATTTCAACTATATTTCACTGTTCAAAGAAAGTCATATGGTTTCCCTATATTCAAAGATAGCAGAGAAGCACAATTCTAGTGCCCAGCAAAAGTAAAAATTGAGTATTTAGGAGTATTCTTTCCAAGAAAAGAACAGTATTAAAATCTATTTTAACAGATGCTTTTCAGCTTCAACTCCCTTGCTCTCCTCCAGTATTTGATGCCATTGAGGACTCCTTCTTCTTGTAGCACTCCCTTCCATGTGTCTCCATAAAGCAATTAATAAAGATGATAAAACAGAATCTACCTCACAGAGTTGTGATAACTTAATAAGTTAACATGTGTACAGCAATTAGAACAGTGCTTAGTATACAATACTTCTTTTATGTTAGTTATTTTTATTTTCTGGGTATTACTTATGTCAAAGTCTTCATGACTATCTCTTAACTGATGACACTCCAATTCATGTTACAACTTGGGAACTGACTTCCTGGTTACACAACCATGCATTTATTTTACTAAAGATATCTCCAGCAGTTCCAATTCAATTCATCAACAGAAGAAAATCACAATCTTTCTTCCCTAACCTGCCTTTCTATCTGTGTTCTCTAGCTTAGGTAATCACATCAGCATCCACTCAGATATTCAAATTACAAAATATCACAAATGTAATTTGTAAGCAACTTTATTAGTTGTACCTTAAAATGTATCCTTTCCTCACTTTTCCTACTGTTATTTCTCAATTCAGTGTCTTCTCTGACCTCCTAATCACTCTGCTTTCCTCTACTCTGGCTCTATCACTTCTGAGTATATTACCAGGAAGAGGTTTCTAAAATAAAATCTCATACCGTGTTCTTCAGTAAACTCAAACTGGCATTCCCAGCCTCTCAAACTTTCCTCTACTCTGTAACCTGTTTCATAGCAAGCACCCAAGCTGTCTTCTCAAATCTGAGAAAATATAGATGTGGATGTTGCCAACATTATCAGAAGTCACAATCCACAACTCAAAGAAAGAAAAAAAAAAAAAAAACAGTTTCAAAAGATATCCCCCAAGGGAGAAGCCAGAAAGAACTGAATCTGAACTGAATTGTCTTCTACAAAAGAAAAAAGCAGGGGCGCCTGGGTGGCTCAGTGGGTTAAGGCCGCTGCCTTCGGCTCAGGTCATGATCCCAGCGTCCTGGGATCGAGTCCCGCATCGGGCTCTCTGCTCAGCAGGGAGCCTGCTTCCTCCCTTCTCTCTCTACCTGCCTCTCTGCCTACTTGTAATCTGTCTGTCAAGTAAATAAATAAAATCTTAAAAAAAAAAAAAAAAAAAAAAAAAAAAAAAAAAAAGAAAAAAGCAAATAAAATCAGAAGATGAGGGAAAAAAAATTAGAGGTAGTAATAAGTATTGAGAGATACTTTTTTTTTTTTTTTTGACAAAAGTTTAAAGAAGGGACTTTTATGTGGTCTGGAGTACATTTAATTTTTGCCTACCACTTTATTTTCATCTATCGCCACAACCTAGAAGCATCCTTACCATAGCAATAGCAACGCTGAACTACTTTCCCAAATGCAGATTGATTTTGTTCACCTCAGATACTCGGTTCCCACTGTGTGGACAAACTCCTCCTTCCTCTTCTCTTAACTATCTCACTATCACCTACTTCTCTGCTGAGGCACCACTACCCCTTCAAGATGATTTTTCTAACTCACCTCCTGGGCCAGATTTTGGAACCCTCCTTTGTGTTTCTACCTACCCATAATGCAACGGTAGTTCTTTCTACACCACGGTTGTGACACTTTACTTATCCGTCCAACTCTCACTCAGTTGTGAACTATTTGGGGGCAGAAGCTATAACTTTCTATCTCTGTACCTACCTTAAATGGGCTGGAAACAAATTCTCAAAATAATTATGTTTAAAAAATGTAAATAATCAGCAAATAAATTCATGAGTTAATATGTAGTAGAATGGATCTGAATTAATCTGTCCATTGTACCATTCTCATATTTCCTCTTGTGATATATGATGTAGGTGGCACATCATACTTAAACTGTGATCAGCTAACAGGAAGTTATAAGGATGTTAAAATGCTATTTGGAACATTGAACTTTGCCTCATTAGCACTGTTTTATGGGAAAATGAATCGAAAGACTTCACAAAAGGCCTGACCACAACAGTGAACATTAGTTTTCCTGGAGTTTGTTTCCTCTTTTTAAAGACTTTTCTTACTAATTCCCGTTAATTTAAATTCCAATTTCTCAGACAATATAAGCCATTAATGATTAGTTAATTCAATTCAGACTCTCAGAGTAATAGGGACACTCCACAGAATGCAATGGAAAACACGTAACCTAAGCAGAGCAGATAACAAGCTAAGATATGCCAAGTTCAAATAAAGAAGAAAGCTATGAAGACAACATGTTTTGTAGCCTTTACTTCAGATTTAATGGAAAGTTTGATTCTTAAGTCTCTAAGGAAACCTGAAAAACCAACAGACTTACTTATCTTAGATTTGGCTAATAACAAAGATTGTTGTGAGAATACAACGTTTTCAATATTGCATAAGTTCTCAAATGGAGTAAAAGCACGAACTTGAACAATAACAGCATTGTAGGATAGGCTCAATGCTGTACTGTGCACACTGCAGGCATGTAGGCTAATGGTTGGCAGACACTGTCTCGTATTCTCTTTGTCCCTGTACATTTCAAAACAATAAAAGCCTTCATAGAACTCACTTAGGCTTTTCAGCCTAATAAATACAGACAAAACCCTACAATATATTCCATGACCAAGATTTAAACTACTGTTTTCTTCCTCTAACTGGCATCATCCATTATTAAGAATGATTTCTTAATATTTTAACAATGTATATGTGTCTGAAACCTCTTTTCTCAATAACAGATATTATATATAATATTTCTAAATGATTTAAGATGCCATTTGAATTTGGAGAGTATCTTCCTTTTGGAACTTTTTTCCATCAGAGAACTTTTTTATTTAAAAATTAAAGACTTTCAAAAGTGACAGAACAATGAAATAATTTTATGAGCAATCTCTTAAACCGTCATTTGTATGTGTTTTTTCATCTTACACTGAAACATTAAACACTCATAGTTTTGTTAGTCTAGCTCCTCCAAGAAGAGGTCAAAATACAACCTGACACATGTTTGTCAGTCACTAGTTGCTGCTGTAACAGATTACTGCAAATGTAGGGGCCACAATGACACAAATTTATTATAATTCTACAGGTCAAAGTCTGAAAGAGATCATTCTGGCTAAAATAAAAAAGGTCGTGGTCCTTCTGGATGCTCTCCAAAGAATCCATTCCTTGCCTTTTTCAGCTTCTACACACTATTTGAATTCCTTGGCTCCTGGCTGCATCACTCCGACCTCTGCTGCCATCATCACATCATTCCTTCTACTTCTGTTGTCACACTGCCTTTTCTCTCTCTGATCCTTCACCTTTGCTCTCACAAGGACACTGTAACTATGAAGATCCACTCAGATATTCAGGACAATCTCCCATCCCCCACATCCTTAACTTAATCAAACTTGCAAAGTCTCTTTTGCCATGTCAAATAACCTATTCATAGGTTCTAGGGACAAGGACATAGACATCTTTGAAGGCTATTATTTAACCTACAACAATTTATAAGAGCTTCACTGGGAGAAATGCCAATTGTGGACTAAAAAAAAAAAAGAAAACAAAACAAACAAAAAGTTGGGGGGAAAGATCGCCATCAAACTGTGACAGAGATCTGAACCCTGTGAAAGAAAACAGAAGAATCTGATTGCAGACCAATGCCAAGAAAGCCTTTCCAGGTCTTTGGAGAATCCCCAAACCAAAGCTGTTTGTTAAAGGAATGAATGAATAAATATAAAAACGTCCTTTCTGGAATGAGCCTATAACAGCATTGCCACTGGCCAGAAGTAGCCTGAGGAACATGGTGCAAAGGTAAGGGTGAACCCAGGAGGGCAATAGCTGGGGAAGACAGGCAGTTTTGCTACCTGCAACGGGAAATGTGAGTGTTAAGTCCCTGCATGACTGTTAGGTTCCTTTATAATTTAAAAGAGAGCCTTAGATTCTATTCCAGGCTCTTCTTTTTCTTATTTATATATTCATTCATTTTTATTTCATTTAAATAAGCATTTATAAAATGCCAGGTAATGGAGCCCAAATGTAAAAGACATATTCACTACCCATAGAAAGCTAGCAGGATCCTGGAAAACAAAAATACTTATAATGCTATCCCAGGATAAATACACTATAGCATGACCATACCTTCCAGTTTACCTAGAAAATCACTTTATGCCCATTTCCAGTGCTCCATCCAATTAGCACCTCCTTTGTCTCTCAAAGTGTCTCAGCTGAGAGAACAACTTATATGATCACTTTAATCATGGGAGCACATACACTTGATCCAGACCAAGGAGAAGGAGTAAAGAGTTATAATGTCCTGGATGCAGTGAGAACTCTGGTAAGAGAGTATGGAGAAGCTATCTAGACAAACAATTGTGGGAAGATAAAAGGGCTATGCGGGTAATTGTTGCAGGAGGCACATTTGAAACAAATGACAATATTTTTAAAAAATCAATGGCTTCTATGAAAAAGACAAGTATTCTGGAATAATCAGATATAAATTATATATGAGAGAGGTAAGAAATGAAGTAGAGGGGCACCTGGGTGGCTCAGTGGTTTAAGCCTCTGCCTTTGACTCAGGTCATGATCTCAAGGTGCTGGGATTGAGCCCCACATCGTGCTTTCTGCTCAGCAGGGAGCCTGCTTCCACCTCTCTCTCTCTCTCTCTCTCTGCCTGCCTCTCTGCCTATTTCTGATCTCTGTCAAATAAATAAATAAAATTTTTAAAAAAATGAATTAGAGCAGGTAACTTAAAATCAGAACATGATAATCCTTACACAACTTGCTATGAACTGAATTTATTTAGTTATTATTTGTCATTTAAATTCAAGAACAGAAGTAATATTGCTGTATGAGGATTTAAAAAACTAGAGAATAAATATTTGAAATTAGGGTGTTGTAACTTTCTTCAATGTTACACTTAGGGGTTATCTGCAGAGGTGATCTTAGGAAAAAAATTGCAGAAATTTTTAATTATAGAGATCACTATTTAGAGATGAATTTTAGCTTGAAAGTTAGAAAATATCCCACTCAGCTATAAAAATCTATCTATAAAGCATTTGTAGAATATCAATTTATACAACAGTGCTACTTCCTATGAAGCCTTCCAAGAGAATTTTCTTGGGGGTAAATAAAAATACCTGAAAAAGGTGACCAGATGTTTCACTATATTCCATGAATTAGTTTAAGATGTAATGATGCTCCCTAAAATACTGAACTATAATTTTTAGCATTTATTTTCAACTCTAATAGCAAATAATAGACATTGTGGGTACCAATGTGTTAAAGCAATTTCTAATTAAAATAGTACAGATTATCATCATTTGATAGAAGTAATTTGTATACCAGGACCCTAAAAAAGAAATCTGATGTAGATAACATTTGTAGTAACTATTGCAATGAATTATTCTATTAAAACTAGTGTCCTAGGTACCCTATACCTAAAACATGGAGGGATAAAGGAGTAAAGAATGAGTACAATGTGACTATCAACTTAATATAAACTGCTACATGCAGAAGATATTATATGCAAACTTGCTGGTAACTACAAACCAAAAAACACTAATACATATGCAAATAATAAAGAGAAAAGAATCCAAATATATCACTAAAGAAAACTAGCAAACTATGAAAGGATCAGAGAAAATCTACAAAAACAACCACAAACAAGTAACAAAAAGGCAACAAATACATATTTATCAATAATCATTCTAAGTGTAAATGGACTAAATGATCCAATCAAAAGGCATAGGAGACACAATGGATTTAAAAAAAAAAAAAAAGACCCATCAATATGCTGCCTATAAGAGACTCATTTCAGACATAAAGACAACTGCAGACTGAAAGTGAGATGGTACAGGGGCATCTGGGTGGCACCATTGGTTAAGCATCTGCTTTCTGCTCAGTTCATGATTTCGGGGTCCTGGGATTGAGCCCTGTGTTGGGCTCTCTGTTCAGTGGGGAGTCTACTTCTCTCTCTCCCTCTGCCCATCCTCCCCACTAGTGTTCTTCCTCTCAAATAAATAAAATCTTTTTTTTAAAAAGTGAGGGCACGGAGAAACATTTATCATGCAATGGATGTGAAAAGAAAGCCAGAGTAGCAATACTTATATTAGACAAAATAGATTTAAAGCTAAGTCTGTAACAAGAGACAAAGAAGGACACTATACAATGATAAAGGGGGAAATAGAGCAATATTGTTATATTGCTTACAATATAACAAATGCAAATATTTATACACCCAACATGGAGGCACCCAAATATAACCATTAATAACAAACATAAAGCAACTAATCCATAGTAATACAATAATAGTAGGGGACTTTAACACCCACTTATATCAATGGACAAATCATCCAAACAGAAAGTCAACAAGGAAACAGTGGCTTTGAATTACACACTGAACCAAATGGATTTAACAAACATATTCAGAACATTAAAACCTAAAACAGAATACACATTCATTTCAAGTGCACAAAGAACATTCTCCAGAATGCATCACATATGAGGCCACAAAACAAGTCTCAACATATGCAGAAAGACTGAAATCAGACCATGCATCTTCTGATCACAATGCTATGAACCTAGAAATCAACTGCAAGAAAAAATTTGGAAAGAGCACAAATACAAAGATGTTAAATAATATGTTATTTAGCAATCAACAGATCAACCAAGAAATCAAAGATGAATTCAAAAAGTACATGGAAACAAACAAAAATGAAAAAAAGTAGTGCAAAATCTTTGGGATGCAGCAAAACCTGTTCTAAGAATGAAGTGTATAGCAATACAGGCCTACTTCAAGAAGCAAAAGTCTCAAACAACCAACCTAACCTTACACCTAAAGGAGCTTGAAAAAGAACAACAAACAAAACCCAAAACCAGCAGAAGGAAGGAGATAATAAAGACTAGAACAAAAATAAAGGATATAGAAAATAATAATTTAAAAAAATATATGACAGATCAATGCAACCAGGAGCTGGTTCTTTGAAAAGATTAACAAAACTGATAAACCACTAGCCAGACTCATTTAAAAAAAAAAAAAAAAAAAAGAGGGAGAGAGAACAGATTCAAAATCACAAATGAGGAGAAATAAACATCTAAGACCAAAGAAATACAATTTTTTAAAATTTATGAAAACCTATATGCCAAAAAATTAGACAACATACAAGGAATGGATAAATTCCTAGAAACATATGATCTACCAAAACTAAAGCGGGAATAATCAGAAAATCTAAACAGACCAACTACCAGTAGGGAAATTGAATCAATAATCAAAAAATTTTCAACAAACCAAGTCCAGGACCAGAAGGCATCACAGATGAATTCTACTAAACATTTAGAGAGAGAGAGAGAGAGAGATAATATCGAGGGAGGAAGCAAGATGGTGGAGGAATAGGAGCCTGAAACAACATTATGTCCCAGGAGTTCAGCTAGATATTTATCAAACCATTCCAAACACCTACAAACTCAACAAGAGATAAAAGAGAAGAAGAGCAGTAATTCTAAAAACAGAAAATTAGCCACGTTCTGGAAGTTAGGATGTGGGGAGAAGGGAATCTGAATCCACAGGAAGATCAACAGAGGCAGGGAAGGACCGGCTTCCAGCAAGTGGTGGAGCAGCGGAGCACAAAATCATAACTTTTAGAAGTCTACTCCACTGAGGGACATTGCTCCAGAGGCTAAGATGGGAAAGTGTGGTCTCAGGACCAGCAGGGTCACAGAAAGACCAGAGGTGTCTGAGTGTGACAGAGCTGCCAGGTATCAGAGCAGGGAAGCCAGGTACAGAGATGGAACCAAAGACTGCACTCTAAGTTTGGATTACCTTAAACCATGATCCAAGGCACAGCCAGGCCACTGGTCTTCAAGCAGGAACCCCACAAGCAGCACATCCAGACAGACCCCCTCCTTCCTCCTCCGGGAGGAGCACTGCAGGAGTGTGCAGCACTAGGAATCTGCTGGGTTTGGACACTCCAAACAGGACCATGCACCAGAGAGCAGGGAGATGCGAGGGACTGACTGCTTTTCTCTGAGGGTGCACTGAGGAGTGGGGCTCTGAGGTCTCGGCTCCTCCAGGACGGAGACTGGGAAGCTACCATTTTCATTCCCATCCTTCTAAGCTGTAGTGAAAGCATTCAGGGAAGAGAAGCTACCGAGAGTGAACCTGAGCAGATTACTTAGCTTGGCCGCTGGCAAGGGCTTTGAAATTCTGCCTCCAGCAAAGACATTTTGAGAATCACCACAACAGTCCGCTCCTCCAGAAGATCAGCAAGAACATCCAGACAAGACCAAGTTCACCCATCAAGGAGAACTGTGGAACTCCAGAGCTAGTGGAAAGCAACACACAGAATTCATTACTTTTTCCCATGATCCTTTAGTCTTGCAAAGTTAAAATTTTTTTAATTTTATTTTTTTCTTATTCTATTTTTTTAACTTTTCCTTTGTCCTCTTTTAACATTTTTAAACTATTTTATCTTATCAATACCTTTACTTAAAAAAAATCTTTTTAAACTATCATTTGCTATAGTCATATTTTATCCCTTCATTCTATTTAACCTTATTTTTCATATACATACAGGTTTTTTCTTTAAAAATTTGGGATACAATTTCTTCTAATAGATCAAAATATACTGTAAATCAAGCTACAGCCTGATCACATCCTCTTTTATTTTTCTTTTTCCTATCAACTTATCAATTCCTTTTTTAGAATCCCTTTTAATTTTCATCTTCACACTCATATTCCATGCCTTCATCTTGTTTATCCTTATTTTTGCACATATATAAGTTTCTTTCTTTAAAATTTTGGGAAGTAGTTTCTTCTAAGAGACCAGAATACACCCAAAATCAAGTGGGTGGCTCTGTTCTATCCACCAGTCTAATAAGTATACATATATTTTAATTTTTTTTATTCTTTTCCTCCCCTTTCTTCTACCCCCAGGTTTTGCGTCTCTTCTGATTTGGTTAGCATACATTTCTCTGGGGTCTTTGCCACCCTTTTAGTATTTTTTCTATCATTCATATATTCTTATCTAGATAAAATGACAAGGCAGGATAAACTCACCACAATAAAAAGAACAACAGGCAGTACCAACGGCTAGGGACCTAATCAATATGGACATTGGTAATATGTCAGATCTAGAGTTCAGAATCAGGATTCTCAAGGTGCTAGCTGGGCTCAAAAAAGACATGGAGGTTATTAGAGAAACGCTGTCTAGAGAAATAAAATCCCTTTCTGGAGAAATAAAAGAACTAAAATCGAACCAAGTTGAAATAAAAAAAGCTATTAATGAGGTGCAATAAAAAATGAGGCTCTTACTGCTAGGATAAATGAGGCAGAAGAAAGAATTAATGATATGGAAGACCAAATCATGGAGAATAAAGAAGCTGAGCAAAAGAGAGACAAAAAACTACTGGACCATGAAGGGAGAATTTGAAAGATAAGTGATACCAGAAGATGAAATAATATTAGAATATTTGGGATCCCAGAAGGAGAAGAAAGAGACAAAGAGGCAGAAGGTATACGGAGCAAATTATACCAGAGAATTTCCCTAATTTGGTGAGGGAACAAGCATCAAATTCCAGGAGGCACAGAGAACCCCCTTCAAAATCAATAAAACTAGGTCCACACCCTATTATCTAATAGTAAAACTTAGAAATCTTAGAAACAAAGAGAAAATCCTGAAAACAGCTCAGGAAAAGAAATCTGTAACATACAATGGTAGAAATATTAGATTGACAGCAGACTTATCCACAGAGACCCAGCAGGCCAGAAAGAACTGGCATGATGTATTCAGAACACTAAACGAGAAAAACATGCAGCCAAATATTATATCCACTTAGGCTGTCATTGAAAATAGGAGATAAAAACCTTCCAGGACAAAAAAAAAAAAAAAAAAAAAAAACCTTCCAGGACAAACAAAAAATAAAAAAATTTGCAAACACCAAACCAGCCCTACAGGAAATATTGAAAGGGATCCTCTAAGCAAAGAAAGATCCTAAAAGTAGTAGACCAAAAAGGAACAGAGACAGTATACAGTAACAGTCACTTTACAGGCAATACAATGGCACTAAATTCGTTTCTTTCAATAGTTACCCTGAATGCAAATGGCCTAAATGTCCTAATCAAAGGAGATTATGCTGAGTGAAATAAGTCTAGCAGAGACAGCCAATTATCATATGGTTTCACTTACTTGTGGAGCATAAGGAATAACACGGAGGACATTGGGAGTTGGAGAGAGGAAGTGAGTTGGGGCAAATCGGAGGGGGAGATGAACCATGAGAGACTGTGGACTCCGAGAAACAAATTGAGGGTTTTGAAGGGGAGGGGTTGGTGGGTGGGGTGAGCCTAGTGGTGGGTATTAAGGAAGGCATGTACTGCATGGAGCACTGGGTGTGGTGCATGAACAATGAATCTTGGAACACTGAAAAAAAATAAAATAAGATTACAAGAAAAAAAAAAGACACAGGGCATCAGAATGGATTAAAAAACAAGAACCATCGATAGGCTGTCTACAAGAAACTCACTTTACACCCAAAGACAGATTTAAAGTGAGGAGGTGGGAAAAAACTTACCATGCTAATGGACATCAAAAGAAAGCTGGGATGCAATCCTTTTATCAGATAAATTAGATTTTAAGCCGAAGACTATAATAAGAGATGAGGAAGGACACTGTATCATACTCAAAGGATCTGTCCAACAACAAGATCTAACAATTTTAAATATCTATGTCCCTAACATGGGAGCAGCCAACTATATAAACCAATTAATAACAAAATCAAAGAAACACATCGACAATAACACAATAAGTAGGGGATTTTAACACCCCCCCCTCACTGAAATGGACAGATCATCCAAACAAAAGATCAACAAGGAAATAAAGGCCTTAAATGACACACTGGACCAGATGGACATCACAGATATATCCAGAACATTCCATCCCTAAGCAACAGAATACACATTCTTTTCTAGTGCACATGGAACATTCTCCAGAATAGTCACATCCTGGGTCACAAATCAGGCCTCAACTGGTACCAAAAGATTGGGATCATTCCCTGCATATTTTCAGACCACAACGCTCTGAAATTAGAACTCAATCACAAGAGGAAAGTTGGAAAGAACTCAAATACATGGAGGCTAAAGAGCATCCTACTAAAGAATGAATGGGTCAACCAGGAAATTAAAGAAGAATTGAAAAAATTCATGGAAACAAATGAAAATGAAAACACAACTGTTCAAAATCTTTGGCAAATAGCAAAGGCGGTCTTGAGAAGAAAGTATATAGCAATACAAGCCTTTCTCAAGAAACAAGAAAGGTCTCAAGTACACAACCTAACCCTACACCTAAAGAAGCTGGAGAAAGAACAACAAAGAAAGCCTAAACCGAGCAGGAGAAGAGAAATAATAAAGACCAGAGCAGAAATCCATGAAATAGAAACCAAAAAAGCAATAGAACAAATCAACGAAACTAGGAGCTGTTTCTTTGAAAGATTTAATCAGGTTGATAAACCCTGGCCAGACTTATCAAAAAGAAAAGAGAAAGGACCCAAATTAATACAACCATGAATGAAAGAGGAGAGATCACAACCAACACCAAAGAAATACAAACAATTTCAAGAACATATTATGGGCAACTACATGGAGCAAATTTGGCAATCTGGAAGAAATGGATGCATTCCTAGAGACCTATAAACTACCAAAACTGAACCAGGAAAAAATAGAAAACCTGAACAGACACATAACCAGTAAGGAGATTGAAGCAGTCATCAAAAATCTCCAAACAAATAAGAGCCCAGGGACAGAGGGTTTCCCAGGGAAATTCTACCAAACACTTAAAGAAGAATTAATACCTATTCTCCTGAAACTGTTCCAAAAAATAGCAGGAAAACTTCCAAACTCATTTTACAAGGCCAGTGTTACCTTGATCCCCAAACCAGATAAATGGATAAATGGATGGATAAAGAAGATATGGTCCAAATATACAATGAATACAAAGACCCCATCAAAAAAGAGAATTACAGACCAATATCCTTAATGAACACAGATGTGGAAATTCTCACCAAAATACTAGCCAACAGGATTCAACAGTACATTAAAAGGATTATTCACCACGACCACGTGGGATTTATTCCTGGGCTGCAAGGTCAGTTCAATATCCGCAAATCAATCAATGTGACACAATGCATTAATAAAAGAAAGAAAAGGAATGATATGATACTCTCAATAGATGCTGAAAAAGCATTTGACACAGTACAACATCCTTTCTTGATCAAAACTCTTCACAGAGTAGGCATAGAGGGTACATACTTCAATACCATCAAAGCCATCTATAAAAAACCCACTGTGAATAACATTCTCCAGGGGGAAAACCAGAGAGCTTTTCCCCTAAGGTCAGGAACATGGCAGGGACGTCCACCATCACCACTGCTATTCAACATAGTACTAGAAGTCCTAGCCTTGGCAATCAAAGAATAAAAAGAAAGAAAAGGCATCTGAATCGGCAAAAAAGAAGTCAAACTCACTATTTGCAGATGATATGATACTTGATGTGGAAAATCCAAAAGACTCCACTCCAAAACTGCTAGAACTCATACAGGAATTCAGTAAAGTGTCAGGATATAAAATCAATGCTCAGAAATCAATTTCATTCCAAAGACTAACAGCAAGACAGAAGAAAGAGAAATTAAGGAGTTGATCCCATTTATAATTGCACCCAAAACCGTAATATACCTAGGAATAAACCTAACCAAAGAGGCAAAGAACCTGTACTCAGAATACTATAAAGTACGCATTAAAGAAACTGAAAAGACACAAAGATATGGAAAAACGTTCCCTGCTCATGGACTGGAAGAACAAATACTCTGAATATGTCTATGGTACCTAAAGCGATCTACATATTTAATGCAATCCCTACCAAAATACCATCCATTTTTTTTCAAAGATATGGAATAAATAACCCTAAAATTTATATGGAACCAGAAAAGACCCCAAATAGGCAGAGGAATGTTGAAAAAGAAAGCCAAAGTTGGTGGCATGACAAGTCTGGACTTCAAACTCTATTACAAAGCTATAATCATCAAGACAGTATAGTACTGGCACAAAAACAGACGCATAGATCAACAGAACAGAATAGGGAGCCCAGAAATAGACCCTCAACTCTATGGTCAACTAATCTTCAACAAAGCAGGAAAGAATGTCCAATGGAAAAAAGACAATCTCTTCAACAAATGGTGTTGAGAAGATTGGACAACCACATGCAGAAAAATGAAAATGGACCATTTCCTTACATCACACACAAAAATAGACTCAAAATGGATAAAAGACCTCAATATGAGACAGGAATCCATCAAAATCCTTGAGGAGAATACAGGCAGCAACCTCTTTGACCTCAGCCACAGCAACTTCTTCCTAGAAACATTGCCAAAGGCAAGGGAAGCAAGGGGAAAAGATTAACTATTGGGACTCCATCAAGATCAAAAGCTTTTGCACAGCCAAGGAAACAGTCAACAAAAACCAAAAGGCAACTGACAGAATGGGAGAAGATATTCGCAAATCACCTATCAGATAAAGGGCTAGTATTCAAAATCTATAAAGAACTTAGATCAAACTAAACACCAAAGAACAAATAATCCAACCAAGAAATGGCGAGAATACATGAACAGACATTTCTGCAGACATCCAGATGGTCAACAGACACATGAAAAAGTGCTCTGCACCACTTGGCATCAGGGAAATACAAATCAAAACCTCAACGAGATACCACCTCACACCAGTCAGAATGGCTAAAATTAAAAAGTCAGGAAACGACAGATGTTGGTGAGGATGCGCCACTTCTCCACTGCTGGGGGGATACAAGCTGGTACAGCCACCATGGAAAATAGCATGGAGGTTCCTCAAAAAGTTGAAAATAGAGCTACCCTATGACCCTGCAATTGCACTACTGGGTATTTACTCCAGAGATACAGATGTAGTGAAAAGAATGGCCATCTGTACTCCAATGTTCATAGCAACAATGGCCACAATAGCCAAACTGTGGAAAGAGCCAAGATGCCCTTCAACAGATGAATGGATAAAGAAGATATGGTCCATATATACAATGAATATTATGTCTCCATCAGAAAGGATGAATACCCAACTTTTGTATCAACATGGACGGGACTGGAGGAGATTATGCTGAGTGAAATAAGTCAAGCAGAGAGAGTCAATTATCATATGGTTTCACTTACTTGTGGAGCATAAGGAATAACACAGAGGATATTGGGAGATAAGGAGGAGAAGTGAGTTCAGGAAATTGGAGTGGGAGATAAACCATGAGAGACTGTGGACTCTGAGAAACAAACTGAGGGTTTTGGAGGGGATGGGTTGGGGATTGGGTGAGTCTGGGGGTGGGTATTAAGGAGGGCATGTATTGCATGGAGCACTGGGTGAGGTGCATAAACAATGAAATTTGGAACACAATACAATATTAATAAAATAAAATAAAGTAGAAAACTATTAATAATATTGCAATATAAAAACAGCTCTAGAAGAATTTAATTTTAGGTTTTTAATCTAAGAATTTTTAGTACATGTTTATCCTTAGACCTTTATAATTAAGCCTTACAAGGTAACTGCATGCCGAGACAGTTTGGGATGAGCAAGAGTTCTCGATTATTCCAAGGGTAAAATTCTTTTTTATTTTTCACAAAGTTACATACCTAATTTTCGTATTTTTAAAATAGCAACTGAGCCCCTTAAGACTACTTTCCTCCATGTAGATGCAATTCTCACTTCCACAGGATTAAGAGAGGTCTCCCTGCTTATAACCACAAGTATGCCAAATCAATCATGAGGCCTTTCCTGGACTCCGGTTGCTTGATCCTTTATTTCAAACAAAACAGATCATAAAATAGAGAAAATCAAACACATAGGATATAATGTAAAGTGAGTCATATGCTGGCTCTCAAAAGAAGGAAGTAACAAGCACTCAAGTTGAACAGAATTTTTGAGAAGGATTTAATGTATCTTTTGGGGAACCTAAGAGTAAGTTGGTTCTGGCACTAACATCTAAAATTTAAGCCCAGTTAATAGATTTGAAAGAGAAAATGACCAGTTCATGCTGGGAATTAGAAAGTAAGAAAAGGTTTTATTGCTTTAACACTAAAAGAACAGTTGTCCCCTTTTAATGATAAAGCAATCTCTGAGGTGAGCCAGAAAGGCACCATTTTATAAGGCAATTACAAGTTTCATTACATGTCATTGTAATCTTTAAAAAAAGCCTGGATGTCTTCCTTGTAATGATATGCAAGCATCTCTATTTCATATCAGTTTCTTTGACTAAAAAAAAAAGAAATCAAATCTTATTAGAATGATCAGACATCTTAGAAGTGAACTTCCACAAGAACCTTATTTATTAACAGTGTTTAGATAGGTTTTTAGGGAAGCCCTCTGAGCTAGAAATAAAGAATTTTTTTTTCTCTAGTTTGCAAGAAGCCTAAGTGCACTGAACACTGGTGTTTTCCCTGATTTTCTTTATTGGAGCCTCATTCATAATTCTAAGTCTCTTCCTTAATGTTGTCAGGTATCAGAGAATGCATCTCTTTCTGATCACTACAACAGCGTCTGATTCATTTAAAAAAATAGTATTGACTTACCAAGGAAAAATGTTTTTGAAGTAAAGAGAGAAAATAGCCCTCTTTTAAGTCACTGGAAATCACTAACTGATTAAGACACAGCCACAGCCTGACTCTCCAATAGCTACTAGAATTCAGATTCCATATGAACATTGATTGTCAGGAGTTATGTTGAGCCAACTAAACTCAACCCATAACAATCCCTCTCCCCAGAATCAAAGACTGAGTAAAAACTAATATAGTAAAAATCTATCATTCCTGGCAGTTTCCCCCCTTATGTTACAAAGAAAGTGAAAGTGCTCTCCAGGGCACAACCTTATCTAAAACTTACTTTTTAAATAAAATAGACTGAAAAACAGATTTACATATCATGAGAGCTGGAACTATTTTCTGTGTTTATGGAATATCTAGTAAGTCAGTCTCTAATTTAGAATATACAAAACACTGGTCTTTCTAAGACTATAAATACCTCCACGTCCATCCAGATAGAACCCATCAGCAGTGCTCTAAGGGAAAACAAATTTGCTATGACTGAGATTACTTTTTACTGATTCTTTACTCTTTACTGATCAGCTGACTGCTGATGAAAAATAGCTTCAAGCAATGGTGCAAAATGCTGAGAAAGCAGGCCTCAGAGTAGTGGTGCTGGTCTGTAATGTGTACTTGCAGCAAGAATATTAAGAGAAGAAAAATAATAGCTAATTGAAGCATTGTCCTAATTTCTAAGTGCTAATTCATTCAATCCACCAGAGCATCACTATGATGCTGGTAAGACCACACTACAATGTAGAGACATTACGTCCACGTTAGGCATGAAGGAAACAGAGGTGTAATCAACCAGAATAAGGTTCAGTGATGAGTAAGTGCCACTGCTGGAACGTCAACTGAAAAAATCTGACCTGGGAATCCATCCATGCAACCAGTGTTTTACTGCGATTTAACATTTAAAAGGTCTGTAACTCTTGGCCTCTGGAATTAGAGAGTAGAATTTATATCATTCTGTTGTAAATCCTGTAAAATTTTGTATGTCAAATTCCTATCCATCTTGAATCTACTGTATTTTCCTTATTCTGGATGTGACATCATCCCAAACAATGAATAATGTTGAATAATATGCCTAATAAGAATAATTAAAAGATAAATGTTCCTTAAAATCTTAAATAGGCGATTTTAAAACTTCTCTCCATGAATTACAGAAAGGATAAACAGTGGTATATCTATTCAATAGAACAATATTCTGGAATAAAAAAGGACAGTACTAACAATACATATAAAAATAGCATACAACTCGTAAGTATCCTGATAAGTAAAAGAAGTCAAACACAAACAGCCATAATGTTATATGACTCTATTGATATGACATCCTTTAAAATGAAAAGCTACAGGGACATAAGTCAGGACACAGATTTCTAGGGGTTAGAGAGGAGACTGATGACAAAGAGATATAAAGGAAATGTGGGAGATAATGTATCTCAATTGTGGTGGTCAGTATAGGACCATACCTTTTGTAAAAACTGTAAACCTAAAAAGTGGATTTTTGTTGAATCACTATATTGTATAACTAAAACTAATATTACACTGTGTGTTACCTGGAATTTAAATAAAAACTTTTTTTAAAAGGTGACTTTTACCATATATAAATTATATCTTAGAAAACCTAGCTTTTCAAAAAAATGTATTATCTCCCAGAATGATTTCTAGGTAGCCAAAATACTGTTTAATTCTATCCACTCATGAAATATTATAAAAGTTTCCACTTTAAGAACTCATATAACTGACATTGAGAATTGGTTTATACAAGTATGATTACACCAGCTGACCATCAGAAGGACATGATGGTTATGAAAATACATTTGGCTGACTCTGCCATTTTCTCTCAAATCTCCTTCTCCACCACTATGGACGCAAGAATTATGGGGCATAGTCATGAAATAAAGACACCAACAAGGCACATCTAAGAAGAGAAATCATGGCCAAGACTACGTAAATATATTATAATCCCTAAAGGAAGTTATGGGCTCATATACATAGTAAGACTATGGTTAGGCCAGGCATATCTAAGAAAGGAAAAATCTTTGTGTTCATCCAAGTAGGTCATTTTTAATCTAAAGCAAAAACGAAAAAATCTCAGTAGTTTAAAACCACAAAGTTTTACTATATACATCCTTCTTATATCAACAGGAAGTTTCTGCTGATCCTAGTCACTCACAAGTCTAGGCTAATGAAGAAACTACCTTTCCAAATACTCCTGGTTGTGACTCAAGAGAAAAAAAGAGAGCATGGGGAAGCACTTAATGTGTTTTAATCCTCCAACAAGAAATAACACACGTGAACTACACTCACATTTCCTTAAAGACAATCTTGGCCAACTCTAAATTTAAAAAAATGGAAAAGTTCAGTTCTACCTAGAAAATATTTTAAATAATTCAAGGTAAGTCAATTGTTTTCCTAACACCAAGAATTTTTTACTCCTCCATAGTTTTTTTGTTTTTGTTTTTGTTTTTTTTTTAATCGACTTCATTGTGGCGCCTGGGTGGCTCAGTTTATTGAGCTTCTGCAGTGGGCTCAGTCATGATCCCAGGTTACTGGGATACAGCTCCACATCAGGATCCTTGCTGAATGGGAAGCCTACTTCTCCCTCTCCCTCTGCCCGCTCCTCTCCCTGTTTGTACACTCACTTGCACTGTCAAATAAAGAAATAAAATCCTTTACAAAAATAAAATCAGCTTTATTGACAACTTACATGCAATTAAAATACACCAATTTTAAGTATAGAATGGTTTTTGAAAAGGATCCATGTATCTACATGGATCTGTATAACTATAATGACCATCACAACAAAGAACAATTCTATTACCTTAAAAAGTCCTCTAGGACTCCTTTACCATTAGTCTCATACCCTCAACACAGTCTCCAAGCAAATACTCATCTGCATACTGTCACCATAGATGATTTTCCCTCTTTCAGAATTTCATGTAAATCTCACGGGAAATAATCTTTTGATCTGGCCTCCTACACTAGCACAATGGTTTTGAGGGTCCTCCATGTCAATATGTGTATCTATAATTCATTTGCTTCAACTAAGCAATATTCCATTATACGGACACACCAAAATATGTTTGCCTATTTACTTATTTACATTTAGGTTGTGTCCAGTTTCTAAAGTTAGGAGTATTCAGGTTGCTATGAATATTCAGAAACATGGATCTGTGTAGACATTTGTTTTTATTTCTTTCAGGAAGGTAGAATTTCAGTGTGCCATTTTACATTCTCACCTTAATTTATGAGCATTCTAGTTGCTCCACATTCTCATCAGTAGTCTTGTAACTATGAGGTAATGTATCATTGTGATTTTTAATTTGCATCTTCCTGAAAATTGGGGTATTTGGCAATTTAGCACATGCTTTCTGGCCATCTTTATGTCATCTTTGGGAAATAGTCCAAATCTTTCAATTACTTTTTTGTCTTAGTATTGAGCTTAGAAGTTAATATATTTTGGATATAAATCCTAAGCCAAATATAAAGCAGTTACAAATATTTTCTTCTGGTTTATGCCTTTTCACTTTCTTAATGATGTCACTTGAAGAAGTGACATAAAAATCATTTTTTACTTTGATCAAGTTCAATTTGTCAACTAATTTCTTATGGTTTTGATTTTGCTTTCTTACCTAAAGAAATGTTGCCCATTTCAAGTTTGTGAAAATGTCTCCTTGGTTTTAAGAATTGTGTGAGTTTAGCTTTTATGTTAAAATCTATGGTTCTTTTTTGTGTATGCTATGTGGTAAATTCAAGGTTTATTTATTTCTAAGATACCCAGTTGTTTGGATAACTTTTAGATTAAAGACAATCCTAACTCCATTATGCGCTTTGTAATATCTTAACTGACATATGTGTAGGTCTAGTTCTGGATTCTAAAACATTTTATTGCAATATATACATCCTTGTGCCAAAATTATATTGTCTTTATTACTGCAGCTTTGTAGTAGGTCTTAAAATCATGTAGTATAAATCTTCAATTCTTTTCCAAAATAAATGTCTTTTTAATTTCCTTTTGGATTTTAGAATTCACTTATCAATTTCAACAAGATTAAGTTCTCTAAAGATTTCATTAATTTTACATATCAATTTTGGTGCAATTACTATTTCAGTAATGTTGACTCTTACAAGCATGACCATAGCATGTTTCTCCAGTTATTTAGGTCTTTGTTAATTTCTCTTGGCAATATTTTATAATTTTCAGTATAAATGTCATTTTTGTATTTCATTAAATTTATTCTTATGTATTTCATGAATTTACTCTCATGTAGTTTTTTTTATTTCAATGTTTATTTGTTCTAAATATATAGAAGAACTGTTTTTTTATACTGACCTAACATTTTTCAACGTTTTTTTTAAAAAAATTCACTTATTTGTGATAATAGCCTTTTTAAAGAGGACAGACTTTTCTATGCACATGATCATGTTGTCTGCAAATATAGTTTTACCTCTTCATTTAAAATCCGTGAGCCTCTATTCCTTGGTTTATTACACTGGTCAGAGAACTTCCTGTATAATACTACATAAGAGTGAAAGCAAACACTTTCGTACTTGAAGGAAAAGGATTCCAATTTTTCACCATTAAGTATGATGTTAGCTTAGGGTAACTGTAGATTATCTTTATTAGTATGAAGTACCTTTCTATTCTGAGTTTAAAGAATTTTTTTTTTAATTATGAATTAGTGCCTGTTTGTTTGTTTTTTTTCCTGGAAAGATTACTATGACTGTATTGGGTGTTTTTTTTTTTCCTAGTTTTTTGTTAATAAGGTGAATTACAATGATTCAAGTGCATAACCAAAGTTGCATACTGGAATAAGTATAATTATTTGTCATATTGTGTAATGTTTATATATCACTGGATTCAATTTGCCATATTTTAAAGAATATTTGTGTCTATTCTTATCTTCAGTGTCTTTGGGTTAGAGTTATGATGGCTTTATAAAACAAGATGGGACACTTTATCTCTTCCTCCATTTTCACCCAAATATCTGTGTAGCATTGGTATTATTTCTTAATGTGTAATAAAGTTCATGAGTGAAACCACCAAGATCGAGGCTTTCTGAGGGACCATTTTTGTTTACAGATTTGATTTCTTTAATATATAGGGTGTTATGAGCTGAACTGTATCCCCCCAATATTCATGTTGAAGCTTTAACTACCAGTACCTCAAAATTTGACAGTGCTTGAATATAGTACCTTTAAAGAGGTAATTTAACTAAAATGAGATCATTAGACTTCATCTAATATGACTGACAACTTTATATAAAAGGGAAATTAGGTCATATACACACAGGAAAGATCATGTGAAGACAGAAAGGAAGAAGACACCCATCTACAAGCCAAGGAAAAGGCTTCAGAAGAAATTAAATGTGCCTACACCTTGATCTCAGACTTCCAGCTTCCAGAACTGTGAGAAAATAAATTGGTTAAGTGGTTCTGTTTCTTCATGTATCAGCTTGGTTACTTTTGTTTCAAGAGTTTGTCCATTTCATTTGACTTATTTTACTAGCAATATAGGTGCTCATAATACTCTTATTCTCCACTGAATATCTCTATGATCTCTGGTATTATCTCTTCTTTCACCCCTGATAGTCGTAATTTGTGTCCTTTCTCCTTTTTCTTTAACAGTTTGGCTACAGGTTTGTCAATTTTAATTATCTTAAGAATCAGTTTTAAGTACTGTTACCTTTTCTCCACTGCTTTCTATTTTATTGATATCCCTTTTTCCCCTTATTCTACATTTTTGAGTTTAATTTGCCCTTCCAACTTTTTAAAACAGATGGTTAAATCACTAACTTTAGGTCTTATCTTCTAACATAAACATTTAAGCTATAAATCTGGCGAAACATGGTCTTAACTGCATTCCTAACTTTTTAATATTTTGTTTTCATTATCATTTCATTATCATTTAATTCCAAATATTTTTCAATATACCTTTTTGTATCTCCTTAGCACTTCTTTCTAAAGTGGATTCTAATAATTTATGAGAATTTGCTTAAGCTGGGTGGGGGCATGACTGAGGTCAAAACAGCAGGTTGGCTGTACTCTATTGTTTTAAGTCCTATTAATAGTAAATATTCTATGAGATAAAAACTGCATTTGGTCCCAGACTCTGACAACTATGTAAATCAGAGTGGAAAACAGAGTTGCTTACTCATGTAAAAATTTACTGGAAAACAAAATGGTTTAAAAATGATGGTGAATATTGTTGGGACAAGATTCTCCACAGGTCTCTCCCATTTCTGCAAATACTGTAAGAGAGATGAAACTGCCCCTTGTTTTGTTCTATTTTTCAATGATGTTTTAATAGTAACCAACCTTGGAGGATAGAGAAATTGTCTCCCTCTGGAGCAAATGGTAGGTGTCCTCAGTGTCCACCATAAATAAAGACAATGTCACCCTGTGAAGCCAAGAACAGGCTGGCTTATTTCCCATTATAAAACATTCTGATTCCTTAAGATCTAGATTCCTCTCCTGTACCATGACCCATGTTATAGACAATTCTCTGCATTGCCTGTGGGAACAGAGACTCAGGAAACCAACACAAAAACACTTACACTCTAGTTACTATCATTGGTACAATTAATAAACTGTCCTTTGTCTCAAATCCAGTAGTCTTGTGTCTCCTGTCAGCTTCTATGAAATTATGGCAGTCTGACAGGTTAACATACAAGTAGGGTAAAATTTCATTCAAAAATTCAGAGTTGGGTGCCTGGGTGGCTCAGTGGGTTAAGCCTCTGCCTTCAACTCAGGTCGTGATCTCAGGGTTCTGGGATCGAGTTCCCTGTCAGGCTCTCTGCTCAGCGGGGAACCTGCTTCCCCCCTCTCTCTGCCTGTCTCTCTGCCTACTTGTGATCTCTCTCTGTCAGATGAATAAATAAAATCTTAAAAAAAAAAATCAGAGTTTATGACACTAAGTTTCTTGCAAATCGCTTAATCTTTTCAAGGCCTGTGTTTTAAGCAGTGTTAGTGCTGTTCTAGAATAACCTTCCTCTCAGTTTAGCTGTACCACTAAATGAGAGACCTTTATAGGTTCCTCTATAAAAGGCCCATGGTATTTAAAAAGGTCTCTTGACTCTGACCAGTGGAAATGCAGATATCTCCCCGGGATGTGTAAGTGATGGCTTCCTCACAACCGTTCCTTGCTTGGCCTTGTGGAATTTCCTCCAACACAAATACTTGGCAGGTCCACCTTGCTGGTTTTAAAAGCTCTCTATGTAAATGCAAATACTCCAACACTCTGCCCCCCAAATTCCACCTACTTTGACCTCCCTGAGCTATAATTCAGCAAGAATGCCAGGGTCTGTTTGGCTATACCTCCGCGCACTGCAGTCCAGACATTTCCTTTGGTCAGAAAGCCATGTGAATAGAGCTCATCATGCTTGTTTCCCTTCTCTTAGAGATCAAAATCATGTACCGGCTATTCTATATACCAAATAGGTATGTCATATTTTCTTCAGTTTTCTAGATGTTTCATGGTATGAAGGCCAGTCTACAGCAAATCCTTCAGCAGCAGCAGCTTCTTCCTCAGTTTCTGAGAGTTTTTATATGAGACCCAGTTTTCTCCTTAAGTTTCTTCCCCAATCAGTAATCTTTATTTTCCATACAGCATCTGTGTTTTCTAATTCCAATTTTTTGTAAACTTTCTCTACTCCAAATAAATAATAAACTTAAAATCAGTTTCCAACTTTGGGGGGGCTAATATTTTTTTTCTCTTGCTGTATGTTTAAGCTCACAAATTATGGCTTACTTTAAATATCCAAGCATTCTTTTAAATAGGAATAAGTCTTCCATCTAAAACTAATAATTTGCTCCAGTTCTATGAATAATCCACATTCTATGCTCCACCAGTAATTCCTTTATTTTCTTACACCAAAATGAAGGAATACAAATTTAATTTAATGCTCTGTTCAGTTTAGACACACTCTATTGAATTCCACATTTAATTTTCACAAAAGTAGTGCTAAAGCTTATGCTTTCATTAATTTAACAAACACCTTCTCACAATCCATGACATGGTACTGTCTATACATTATTAAGGGGATAGTAGAGTCCTTGATTTCATCTGCAGTGAGCAAACAGAATGGGGCATACATTCTTTTTTTTTTTTTTTTAACTAAGAAGAATATACCTCATTTGACTACAAATATGTAGCATAACTCAATCCATGGGAAGAGTTCACCAGAAACTTCAATGTTGTTTAGTAGGAGAATGATAGTGAATCTCGATACCATATTACTCCACACAAAGTGCGTTTAAATGGAAATACTTTGTCAGGCTCTATCATTATTGAAAGTCACTAGAGATTATCCTGTTGAAAATGATGAGTTCATTTTTCATAGCTATGTCCTTCCTGTTCCAAAATCTAAGTTTAAAACATCCATTTGAGCCGGGGTGGTGACAAAGGACTATCACCAATGTCAGCTGACAACTTTAATACTTTTTTTCCACACATCTAATGACTCCCTTGAGAAAAAGAAGTTATCTATGCTTCTATCTTAACCTTATAAGCATGTTTTCTTACAAGCAACTGCATTTTTAAAGAATATAAATGCTACCTGAGATTTTAAAAATAATTCTATGTGACTATCAATTCAACTTAGTTCTTAAGAACAATCACTGCTCAAATAGAATAACAAAAAACCAATACATCCAATACTTCTTTGTATTGAACAATTTTATTGAGGATGAAAGGATACTCACTCCTCTGCTTTGTTCCTTGGCGAAATTTATACCTAATGATTTGGGGCTATTGCAGATAGAAGCTCCAGGCTTTGCTCTCAGCTCCTTCTTATACTCACAACCAATTCTTAGCTCTTCTGTAGTTGAGTTGAATCTATTTTGCTACACAGGTGAACAGAGTTATGTTCCTTTCACTCCAGTGCATATCTACATACGGTTCTATATTAAAATTCAGAAAATCATGTAAGTGAACTATAACACGTATAAGGAAAATTTAAAACTGAATCCCAAATAGTACTGTTCCCAGAGTCCCTTCACAGACAAATCCATGGCCGGCAGGCTATGTAACATGTAACGCAATGCAATGATTTATCCCCTACAAGGTAAAGTTTCTTTCTACCACATCCCTATTTCTCCCTTGCTGACTCACAGTTGTTCATCTCCTCAGCTGCTTATCAGATTCATGAATGCAGACTCTCTACCCAAATATACTGTAAGTAAAGATATGAAATCAAATTGGCACTTTACTCAATAACTTTTATAATATTAATGACTCATAGAACCAGAAACTAATATCCCCTGCCCAGTACACTGTCAACATGAGTGTGCTTCTGGGAAACCAAAATATAAACTGAACACCATCTGATATCCACAAATCCAAGCAAGGGAAGTGAGACATAAAAATAAAATGTTTAAATAGCGTCAGGCAACCTAAAGCACACCTCTTCACAAAAGGATTATACGAGACACCCAAATAAGAACACGCCCTGCCTATAGATCAGAATATCCTCCCAAAAGTTTTGATATGAAAAAAAAAAGAAAAAAAAATTTTGATATGTTGTGTTCCCATTTTCATATATCTCACGATATTTTTTTCATTCCTCTTCTGATTTCTTCTTTGACCCATTCATTGTTCTGGAGCATGTTGTTTAATCTCCACATATTTGTAAACCTTCCAGTTTTCTTGTTACAAATTTCTACTTACACAATTATGATCAGAAGTATGCTTGATAAGATTTCAATCTTCTTAAATTTATTAAGATCTGTTCTGGGGCATAGCATATGGTCTATCCTGGACAGCATTACATGTGCAGAATGTGTATTCTGCTGCTGTTACATGGAATGTTTTGTATACGTCTGTTAGGTTTATCGGCTTGAATGTGTAGTTTAAATCCAATGTTTCCTTATTGATTTTCTGTCTTAGTGATCTATCCATAAAGTGGACTATTGAAATTTCTTGCTATTATTGTGTTGCTGTCTATTTCTCCCTTCAGATCTGTTAATAGGTACTTTATATATTTAGGTGCTCATATATGTTGGGTGCATAAATGTTTACAAATGTCATATCCTCTTGATGAAATAATCCCTTTAACATTCCATAATGACCTTCTTGGTCCCTTGCTACAGTCTTTAGCTTAAAGTCTACTTTATCTGATATAAGTATTAACAAAATTTATGGGATGTAGCAAAATAGTTCTAAAATGGAAGCTTATAGTAATAAACACCTACATTAGGAAACAAGAAAGAGCTCATACAAAATGACCTAACTTTACACATCAAAGAACTAGAAAGAAGAGAACAAACTAAGCCCAAAGTTAGCACAAGGAAGGATATAACAAAGGAAATAAATGAAATAACAATGAGAAAAACAATAGAAAAGTTCAATAAAACTAAGAGCTGGTTTTTTAAAAAAATAAACAAAACTAGCAAGTGTTTACCTAGACTAAGAAAAAAGGGGACTCAAAATTGGACATCAAAGAGGACACATTACACTTGTACTGCAGAAATACAAAAAATTATGAGACTATGATGAATAATTATGTGGCAATAAACTGGACAACTAGAATAAATGAATATTCCTATAAACATAACAACCTACCACAATGAATCATGGAGAAGCACAAAATCTGAAGAGACTAATAATGAATAAGGAGACTGAATCTCTAATCAAAAACCTCTCAATAGAAAAAGAGTCCAGGACCAGACAGCTTCACTGGATAATTCTATGAAGTATTTTAAAAAGAATAAATACCAATCCTTCTCGAGTGCTTCCAAAACAACAGAAGAAGAGGAAACAATTTCAAACTCATTTTCTGAGCCCAGTATTATCCTGAGACCAAAGCCAGATGAGGACACCACAAGAAAATTAAAGGTCAATATCCCTGATAAACATAGAGGCAAAAATCATCAACAAACTATTAGCAAACCAAACCCAACAAATACATTAGAACAATACATTGAACAATGCAATATATATGCCATGAAAAGGTTGGATTTATTCTGGGAAGACAAGAATGGCTCACATCAGCAGATCAATTGATGTGATATACCTACCACACATTAATAAAATGAAAAATAAAAATCCTATGATCATCTCAACAGATGGAGAAAAAGTATTTGACAAAATTTAACATCCTTTTATAATAAAAATTCTCAACAAACTGGGTATGGGAGGAATGTACTTCAACATAATAAAGGCCATATATGACAAGCCCACAGCTAATACCACACTCAATGGTGAAATGCTGAAAGTTTTTCGTCTAAGACAAGGAAGAAGACAAGGACTCCCATTGTCACTACTTTTATTCAACATACTATTGGAAATCTTAGAGCGCTTAGGCAAGAAATAAAAGGCATCTATATTGGATGATGTAAAACTGTCTCTATTACAGATTATAAGATATTATATATGGAAAACCCTAACACTTCCAAAAAAAACCATTAAAAGAATTCAGTAAAATTGTAGGATATAAAAACATACAAAATCAGTCACATTTCTATACATGAACAACTGGCAGGAAGAGAAATTAAGAAAAAGAATCCCACTTAAAAACAACATCAGCAAAAATACTTAGGAATAAATTTAACCAAGGAGGTAAAAGTTTTGTACATTGAAAACTGTAAGATAGTAATGGATGAAACTGAAGAAGGTACAAATGAATGGAAAGATAGTCCATGTTCATGACTGAATAAATATTGCTTAAATTCCTTAATACCAAGATTGATCTACAGATTCACTGCAATCCATATCAAAATCCCAAGGGTATTTTTTCACAAAAATACAACAAACAATCCTAAAATGTGTACGGAACAGCAAAACACCTTGAATAATCAAACCAATCTTGAAAAAAAACGACAAGATGGAGTTATCACATGTCCTGATATCAAACAGTATTAAAAGCTATTGTAATCAAAACAGTATGGCATGGGCCATAAAACAGACACATAGATCAATGTGAATAGAGGACCTAGAAACAAACTCACCCATATTGATCAATTAATTTATAACAAAGGAGCCAAAAATAGGGAAAGGACAGTCACTTCAATAAATGGTGCTGGGAAAAATGGATAGGCACGTGCAAACAAGTAAAAGTGGACCACTATCTTATATACAAAAATCAACTCAAAATGGGTCAAAGACATTAATGTAACAACCAGAATCCAGTAACTCCTAGACAAAAACATTAAGGATAAGCAACTTTACCTTTTGCAACAATTTGACATCAAAACCAAAAGGAAAAGAAAAAAAAAAAAGTCAAAAAAGGGAGGGAGGGAGAAAGAAGAAAGAGAGAGAAAGGGGGGGAGGGAGAAAGAGAGAGAGAAAGAAAGGAAGGAAGGAAGGAAGGAAGGAAGGAAGGAAGGAAGGAAGGAAGGAAGGAAAGAGCATTCTCTTCTCTCAGCACCACTTACTGGGTCTTTGCATGTGTCTGAATCCCCAGCTTTCTTTGTGCATCCTTCCACCACTGACCAGCCCCCTCTCCTGAATGACAAATTCATTCTTTAAACAGATTACTGCCTTCAAATTATTTTAGTCTCAAAACTAACTTTGTGAAAGCCCCTGCGTTCCCTAATCTAATGCTGACTATCTCTATTTTGATATAGGATGTATTGATTATGTAATTTAGTTTGCAGAAAGCAGACTTAATTCCATGTTCTTGAGTGGGAATCTCTTTTTCAGTAAATGTAACAGTTTATATACAGTCAAAAGACAGAAACAACTATTCACAACTTCTCACCTTCCTATTACTGCCACAGATACTTGATTTCCGCAGAGTGACTCTACTAAAAAATACAGAGAGGGGCACCTGGGAGCCTCCGTCAGTTAAGTGTCTGACTTCAGCTCAGGTCATGATCTTTGGGTTCTGGGACTAAGCCCCACATCAGGTCTCCCCATTCAGCAGGGGGTCTTCTTCTCCCTCTGCTCCTCCCCCTGCTCCTCCTCACTTGCTGGAGCTCTTTCTCAAATAAATACATAAAATCTTAAAAAAAAAAATACAAAAAATTTAATTCCTTGGGATTGTGCACGTAACTCTTGCTTGATTTGGGCACTAGACAATTAAGCATTATATCAACATATAGTCCTACAAAGTCTTTAATCAGTATTTAGAAACAAACTAATCTTGGGTGGAAGAATTAGATTTAACTATTACCAATATGCTCACTCCCTGGATGTTTCTTTCTAAAATATTTCCCTTAGAGATTAAAAAAAAAATTACCCTGCCAAAGTTGATTCAGTTATTTAATTTTTTAAAAATATTTAATTTATTTATTTGACAGAGAGAGACACAACAAGAGAAGGAACACATCAGGGGGAGTGGGAGAGGGAGAAGCAGGCTTCCCACCGAGCTGGGAGCTCAATGCAGGGCTCGATCCCAAGACCCCGGGATCATGACCTGAGCCAAAGGCAGACCCTTAACAACTGAGCCACCCAGGAGCCCCAATTCAATTATTTTAAATTATTTTAAATCACCATTTGTGGTGTTCGAAACAAAACTTTTAGTATAGTGGAAGGAACTGAAAACCTGCACAAAAAGTCCAAAGATCTGGATCAAGATTCTATCCTCCATTCACAGAGAGCCTTGAACACTATCTCCCTTGTGGCTGAAATGCTTTCTTAATATGTAAAATGTAAAACTTTTACCAGATGGTATCTAAATTTATTCTACTTATTGACACTATGCAAAATGTGCCTTAGAATAAAACCTGTTGAAAGCCTTAAAAAAAAATAAAGTAGGAATACCAGTAATTTATAAGGAGAGAAAATTTGCCACTCTACTTCCCACATTTATTCACCTATCATTCACTGTTTAGTTAAAATACATATTTTTTAAGAATCTATTAAGTCTAGACCAATCTTTATTACAGAGTATCCTTCTAATGGCCAGTCTTCAACGAATGCATGTTTTTGCACAACTTCATTTCTTACTGAGGCTGCCCTACCACCATGTTTCAGTCTTTACTTTCAGTAAAGTAAGGAGTCTTTCAGCCTCCTTTCCAGTACTCATTCCCTTAGCTAGTTGGTTCCTCAGCATCTCTAAATTATCAAGTGTTAGAAGGTAATTGGGATAAAAGCAAAATAAAAACGATATTTAATACACCTATTTTTTAAGTGTCCTGTTCTAATGAAGAGTGCATAAATAGAACATATATATTCAATTGAACACAGAGGACAAGGTTATTCAGTGCAGAAAGAGAGCTTTCAAAAAAACTTTAACAACCATATGGAGCAAAGAAATATGTGGAACCATATGCACAACCATATGAAAAAATAAATGCGTCTTGACCTTTACCACACATAATACACCAAAACATATCTTAGAATGGATAAAAGATATAAATGCAAAAGTTAAAACTACAAAAAGATAAAGCATAAGAGAAAAATTCTGCAACCCTGAGCATAACCAAAGATATTTTAGATGTGACACAAAATAGCATATGCCATTAAAGAAAAACATTAATAAACCAGACTTTATCAAAATCTCAAACTTCAGCTCTTCTTCATGTACTAAGAGAATAAAAGGTAAACCACTGACAGGGAGAAAATATTCTATAAATATCAAAGGATTTATATCCAGAAAGTATTTTTTCTGTTTTTTTTTAATTATGTTATGTTAGTCACCATACAGTACATTGTTAGTTTTTGATGTAGCATTCCATGAGCATTGTTTGAGTATAACACCCAGTGCTCCAGAAAATATTTTTAAAAACTCTCACAAATCATTAAGACAAACCCAAGTAAGAAAAGAACAAAACATTTCAATGGATACTTTGCAATATAAGATTGACTGAAAGAGTATTAAAAAAATGTTCTAAACTATGAGAGAATTTCAAGTTAAACCATAATGAGACATCACAACATACTCAACTAGGAAAGCTAAAAATTTTAAGACAAATAACAATGTAAGGGCATAGAGCAACTATAACTTTCAGATATTGCTAACAGCAACATAAAACAGTACAACTACTCGGGAAAACAACTTGGTAACATCTTACAAAGTTAAATATGCACTTACCCTTTGACCAGGACAGTCCAATCCCTAGATATTTACATAAAAGAAATTAAAACCTATCTTCATGCAGACTTGTACACAATGTTCATAAAAGCTGTATTGATAGTTAAAAACTGGAAGCAACTCAAATACCCATCAACAGGTAAATGGATAAATAACATGTGGTATATCCATACAACAAATATACTTAGCAACAAAGAGGAACAAACTACTGATCCATATAACAACATGAATGAACCCTTAAAATACTGTGCTTTATTCTTCGTGTCTAAAAGAATTTAGACACGAAGAATAAAGACCACATTATTCCACTTAAATGGAACTCTAAGGAAGACAATATAATCAATTGTGATAGAGTACAAAATAGTGGTTGCCTAAGGCTAAGGACTGACGGTGAATATTAACTAGGAAGGGATACAAGTATAACTTTCAAGGTGATTAAAATGTTCTAGATCTTGACTGAATTATTACATGGCATATACCTTTATCGAAACTCATCAAGAGCTATACTAAAAATGAAAGCAGTTTATTTTATACACATTATACATGAAACCATTGGCATTTTATTTTATTTTTTTTAGAGAGAGAGAGAGAGAGTCAGTGTGTGTGTACAAGTTGGGGGGAAGGGACAGGGAGAGAGAGACTCCCAAGCAGGCTCCACACCTAGCCTGGGGCCCAACCTGGGCTGGATTTCACATAATGGGACAATTATGGCTCACGTCGTTTAGCCAAAATCAAGAGTCAGAAGCTTAACTGACTGAGCTATCCAGGTGCCCTTAGCTGGCATTTTAAAAACTACTTTATTTCAACAAAAGAAACAACTTAATTTAAATACAAATTATTATGCGAAGGAGATTAGTAGAGAGAAGGCTAGCTTTCTTTTTCAGAACCTGCTCATCTCTACTCTGGAACTAAAACTTTTTTTTTTTTTTTGATTATTTACTCACCATAGATTATATACATCTTCAGAGCAATTCTGCCTAGAAATCCATTTAAGACCTTGTTTGGAGTGATTGAAAAATCTGGAGACAAGTTAAAAAGTGACAAATGTATCCCAACTAGTAAATATAAAATTTATTTCATAATCTTAGAATAATTTTAATCATATATAAAATTTATTAGATAAATTATTAAATTGTTGACACATTTACATGTATTGCCACATAGCCCCAACCAAAGGACAAGAATGAGAGCAATACGTTGGAATGCTGCTGAATCTTTCATGAAACCATTCTGAATACATTAACAAGTCTTATGTACCATCCAAGGGCTTATTTTCAGCACATCATTAGACCATATTCTATAATGCAGTATACTTTATTATTTAAAAATAGTAATAATACATGCACTATTTGCATATCATGAGGATGTATACCATATATATAGTAAAATATTAACTTTACTAAACTAGTACATCATTTTGCTATTCCTCTAAAACAAAAACCCAGAAATATATAGGATAAAAACCACCACCGTTTTATACACCCACAGTTCTGTAGGTCAGCAATTTGGGTTAGCTCAACTGTGCAGATGTTCTGCTGGTCACACCCAGGGTCATTCATGCAGTTGTGATCACTTGGTAGTTCCAATGCAACTGAATGATCTAAAATGGCTTCAAACACTTGTCCAGCAGTGGGTGCTCAAGTTCAGTGGGGCCACTCTCCTGTGTCTTTGAAAACCTTCAAAAAGGGGCGCCTGGGTGGCTCAGTGGGTTAAGCCTCTGCCTTCGGCTCAGGTCATGATCTCAGGGTCCTGGGTTGGAGCCCCGCATCAGGCTCTCTGCTCAGCAGGGAGCCTGCTTCCCCCTCTCTCTCTGCCTGCCTCTCTGCCTACTTGTGATCTCTCTCTGTGTCAAATAAATAAATAAAATCTTAAAAAAAAAAAAAAGAAAGAAAAGAAAACCTTCAAAGAGGCGATCCTGTTGTCTTAAAGAACTCTGTCAGTACAGAGTTCCTCAGGAGTAAGAGCAGAAGCTAAGCGGTCTTTGAGATCTAAACTTAAAACTCAGATGATATCATTTCTGCTCTAATCTATTGACTAGAACAAGTTACAAGGGGGTGGAGAAACAGATTCCACCTCTTGATGGAAAGACAGGCAAAGGACTAGACAAAAAGGTGTGTACAGAGTCATGGGAGGAATTAGTGGCCTTTTGATATAATCTGCCAAAATACTAATAGCGTGAAAGATGAAAAAATTTCAAAATAACTCTTAACCTAGTTATGAGTAATAAAGCCTACCCTATCCTATACTGGTCACATCTTATAGTAACGAACATTCAGTTTTCTAGCTGTTTCTCTCCTATAATTAGCAAAAGGTCATTCAGATTTCTGACCTAATCATAATACCATCATAATTAAAGACTTTCCTTTTTCTGGAAATCACATAGGGTTTCAAGGAGAATTTTTAAAGTTCCACAACATCAATTAAACTTCAGACTCCAAAATAGTTGAAGGAGGGGCACCTGGGTGGCTCAGTGGGTTAAGCCTTTGCCTTCAGCTCAGGTCATGATCCCAGGGTTCTGGAATCAAGCCCCACATCAGGCTCCCTGCTTAGCAGGGAGCATGTTTCCCGCTCTCCCTCTGCTGCTCCCCCTGATTCTGTGCTTGTTCTCTCTCTGTCGAATGGATAAATAAAACTGGAAGGAGTAGCATGACACATCTCAGACAGGGTAGAATCCATGAAGAGTGTTCAGGGGATCACAGATGGAAGATTTGAAAAGGTGACAACAAAAACATATTTTTGAAAATAAGAGGTTTACATGGAAAAATGGGGGATAGGCTCTTTAATGCACCTGGTTCACATGAGAACAGAAGAGATGGAGGATTATACATGTACACACACGAAGTAGAGCCATATATGCAGGAACTGGTTTGTGTCTCTGGCAGCTCAGTAGGGATAAGAGGGAGGTTGGGGTTGTAAAGATTTGAAAACTATGCCCACACCACCAAAGGAGCCTCTCAAAAAGCTATGAAAGGGAAATACATAGTAACATGGTACAGATTCAACACAAAGTTACTCTAAGGAAACTGTAGAAAACAATAAAATTACTACAGTGGAGAAATACGGAAGAGAAAATATGTGCTACAGAGCAGATGAAATTTGTGAATATAAATTCTACCACTAAAAAAAATAAGCAATTGCTACAACCAGACTCCAAAATGCAGTATAAAGACCAATGAATAAAACAGAAGAAAGTGAACTGACGTGAAAAGACTTGAAGAAAACAAATTCACAGTAATAAAGATAATAACTAGAGTTTGCTTAAAGAATAAATACTACACGAAGCATAAGATGGTTGTAACTGAGAAAAAATTGAGAAAATAAAGAAGAATAATTGAAAGGAGGAGAAAAAAAGATAATATATAGAAGTTATGTAAAGCAGACTCAAGATATGCATTCTTGGAATCCTCAAAAAAAATTTTTGGCACAGAAAAAAAATAACAATTTTTAATTTAAAAAGAGTCCCATTATGGAACTAGAGGGTATTATGCTAAGCAAAATAAGTCAATCAGAGAAAGACAATTATCATATGATCTCACTGATATGAGAAATTTGAGAAACAAGACAACGGATCATAGGGGAAGAGAGAGGAAAAATGAAACAAGATGAAACCAGTGAGGGAGACAAACCATAAAAGACTCTTAATCTCAAGAAACAAACTGAGGTTGCTGGAGGGGAGAGGAGTGGGAGGGATGGTGTAATTGGGGGAAGGTATATGCTATGGGGAGTGTAAGACTGATGAATTGTGTAAGACTGATGAATCACAGACCTATACCCCTGAAACAAATATTACATTATGTTAGTTAAAAATAATAATAAAATAAATAAATAAAAAGAGTCCCATTAATTATTATCAATAATACTGTACTGTATTTTTGAAAGTTTTTAGAGTAGATCTTAAAAGTTCTCATCACAGGAGAAAATTTTTGTCACTATGTGTGGTGATAAACGTTAACTAGATTTTTGCGGTGATCATTTCACAATACAGTCATACATCAAATTATTATGTTGTATACCTGAAACTAATATAATATGTCAACTGTATCTCAAAAAGGGAAAAAAAAAAAAAAAGCCCCATGAAAGAGCTTGAATCCAGCACTATTAAAAGGACACATGGCGGGGCACCTG
Source organism: Martes martes (assembly GCF_963455335.1). Classification (NCBI taxonomy): domain Eukaryota; kingdom Metazoa; phylum Chordata; class Mammalia; order Carnivora; family Mustelidae; genus Martes; species Martes martes. The sequence goes on along the minus strand of NC_137903.1, from coordinate 21,465,847 downwards.
GGTGGCTCAGTGGGTTAAAGCCTCTGCCTTCGGCTCAGGTCATGATCTCAGGGTCCTGGAATCGAGTCCCGCATCAGGTTCTCTGTTCGGCAGAGAACCTGCTTCCCCCCAACTCTTTGCCTACTTGTGATCTCTGTCAAATAAATAAATAAAATCTTAAAAAAAAAAAAAAAAGGACACATGGCAGAGGAAATGGACCTAACACTTTGTACTTAAAGACATAACTTAGTTAAGTTACTGGACATTGATACAGGGATAGAAAGATTCTTAACATTCTGAAACACTGATATGCTGCTTAAAAGCCAGGTTTATATTTAATGAGGAAAATCTAGAGGCATTCCCACAGAAGTTAAGAACCTGTCAATGTCCACTACCACCACTGTTATTTAACACAGTACTGAAGGAACTAGTCAGTTCAAAAGCTAAAAAAAAAAAAAAAAGTGTATATAAATTGATTAGATGTGAAACAGTATTTACTGGTGATGTAACTGTATACCTTGAAAATCAAAACAATAAACCCAAAAATATTATGAGAGAATTTAATAATAGAGTAACTGATATAAAAAGTATAATAGCTTTAATTAATGAAATCAACCATGAGCTTGAATATATACGTATACCTAGAGAAATACATACTGCAAAGTCTAAAAGATAGTCAAGTTACAAGTTTTTTAGAGTTATGCAAGTACTGTACAAAGAAAATATCAAAACACTCTGAAGGGTATAGATGGTCTTAGAGGAACAGAATCTAAGTTGTGAAAAATTAGTCATTTTTTCTAAACAAGTATTTTATTATAAAATATTTTAATTCTATTCTAAAATTTCTTTAAAATACCAGCTTAGAAAAAGAGTTGACTCCACAGTTCCTGTGGAAAAATAAATAGGAATAGCTAGGAAAATGTCTGAAAAGGAGATGCAATGAAGGAGAATGATCACTACCAAATTTCAAAATACACACAGCTTCCATAATTCACACTGTAACAGTAATACAAAGGCAAATAATAGACCAATAACTGTGCAGAAATAGAGGCAAATATGTGTGAATATTTGTATATAATAAAGATGGCATCTCAAATAACTGCAGCAACATTAATTATTCAATAAAGAGTACTAAGATAACCAAGTAGTTAGTCTGTGATAAGAAGTCTGGCTAGGTTGGAATCTACACAATCCCCCAGAATAAATCACATTAAACACAAAGACTTACGTGTAAAAAACAAATTATTAAAGCAATAAAAGATAAAATGAGTGAATTTCTTTATAAGTGAGAAGTAAATCTAATAATTCTCTTTGTATCCAATACATAATGGACATAATTTACTCTTCCTGTACTGAATATTAGGACCAGGTAAAAATATCTTGGCTGCTTTCTCCAAGAAATAGCCACTAAAAGATAAGGTTATAAACTTACTTATCATGATTAACATATGTTAACAGGCTCACTTTAAAATCCTCATATCAGTAGTCCCAAAACAATACACTTTTATCATGTATTTTGCCCAATCTCAGCCAACTCTCTCTTAAGACCCACCTTAAATTCATTCACCCAGACCCTAAATCCCTGTAAATACTCTTCCCTAATTTCTTCATTTTGAGATTATTACTTTAAGAACTCTTGCTGTTCTCCCTTACTGCATTAATTAACTAATTTGCTTAACTATACTTAATTAACAGATTTTTTCCTACTCTTCTGAGGAGTCAATATTGGACATAATCATGCCCCAAAATCCAAAAGTCACAAGAAAGGAGACTGATTAATTCCATAACAGTAAAAGAAAGCTTCCATATGGCAAAACACGATGAGTAAAGTCAAAACACCAACCACAAACTGGGAAAATATTTGTGGCAAAGGGTGACATTCCCTAGCATATAAAGTGAGTCATAAAATGAGAAAAAGAAAGCCAGGAATAAAAAGAATGCATAAAGGACATAAATAGTTTACAGAGATGATAATACACATGCTTTTTAAGTATGTAAGAAACATCTAGCTTCACTCATTTTAAAATACAAGTAAGTAGAAAATTTCATAAAAAATAATTGTTAGGAGGCTTCTGGGTGGCTCAGTCAGTTAACCCTTGATGTAGGCTCAGGTCATGATTGCAAGGTCCTGGGATTGAGCCTCACACTGGGCAGGCTGCTCAGTAGGGAATCTGTTTCTTGCTCTTCCTCTCCCTCTGCCCCTCATCCCCACCCCAACCCATGTTCTCTGTCTCAAATGAATCAAATAAAATATTTCAAAAAAAAAAAAAAAAGAAAAAGAAGAAGAAAGAAAAGTAGCAGGTAAAGGAAAACAGAAGCAGAATAAGAATAAAAGTGGGCTGGGACTTGGAAACATAGATTCTACTCTATAATATTCCAGGGCCTCAATAATAGACACTATTCTTTCATGTGTTCATATATGTAATCATTAATAAAATAAGAATTTTTTTCAGGGGCACCTGGGTGGCTCAGATGGTTGAGCGTCTGCCTTTGGCTGGGGTCATGCTCCCCAAGGTCCTGGGATCAAGCCCCCCATCAGGCTTCCTGCTCAGCGGAAAGCCTGCTTCTCTCTCCCTCTGCCACTCCTCCTGCTTGCGCATGCTCTCTCTCTCTCAAATAAATAAAAAATCTTTAAAAAAAATTTTTTTTTCAGCATTACTTGAAATTTTACTATGTATCAAGCAGCACAGATCTTTATCTTGACCAAGCTGGCAATCAGTTGAGGAAGAACAGGTACATTACAACGATTAATGCTATGAACCAGAAACCAAGTACTATACGCTAGGGTTTCCAGCAGGGAGCAATGTCAACAGGGAGACATCCATGGACCACAGCAAGAAATCTCAGTGGCGGGAATGATCTAAAGCTAACTTAAGGAAAAGAAAATTAACATGAGAAACAGTTGCTCTCCCACCACATCTACATACCCACCCCTGACTTCTCATACTCCGGCCAACTCAGATGCACATCAGAATTTGGCTTCATCCAAAAACTGAAAGCAATGTCAAGCGATATGGGAAAGAGGAAAGGGCTACTAAGGGTACACTTTGGAATGCATGTATATCAAAAGATTAAATTTTTCATTAAGGTTTGTAACCAGCTGGAAGAAATGAAAACATAATAAAACTTGGAGAAGAGAAGATATCCAGTGTCCTATAGAATGTTTACCTCTTTTTCCTAGGTGATGGCTAAGGCAAACTCTCCTGAACACCCCAGGTCCATTTTTTACAGAAAAGGACATTGGTCTTTTAAATCCCTTCTGGAATATTCTCTCACAAGTCTGAGCTTCTTTATTCCCTTCCAGTCTCTTATGTCCATACTTCCTCCTTCAAACTTAAAGCTTATTCCTTCTATTTTCCTTCACTCCTGCTTTCCTGATTATCTCTGTGTTTACTCAATCCTCTAGACCTGGAATTTATTGTCTTCCATTGTTCCTGAGAAAGATCTACTCACCTTCTTTTGGCTTTCTCTACCATAAAGTCACCCCTTCTCTAATGTGCCTATGTTAATGAGCATACATACAGTATGTATGCTCCAGACTGCTTTATAATTAAATGTGGACACTTCTATTTCTATCACTTACTAAGAGTATGTCTTATTTATCTTCCTCTCCTAGCAAAGGATCAAAGCACATAGTAATACAAGATTAGTGAGTAAATAAAGACAAAGTATACTATAAAACAAAACAGGAGTCCCATATCCTTTGCTGTAGCATATAAATAGGAACATAACAGAAGAACATACATTTTTTTTAAGATTTTTATTTATTTATTTATTTGACAGACAGAGATCACAAGTAGGCAGAGAACCAGGCAGAGAAAGAGGGGGAAGCAGGCTCCCCTCTGAGCAGAGAGCCCAACGCGGGGCTCGATCCCAGGACCCTGAGATTATGACCCGAGCCAAAGGCAGAGGTTTAACCACTGTGCCACCCAGGCGCCCCAGAACATACATTTTAATGAAAAGCAAAACAAATGTATTTGGGGGGAGGAGGGGCAGAAGGAGAAAGAGAGAGAGAAATCTTAAGCAGGCTCCACACCCAGTATGGAGCCCAATGTGAGGCTCCATCTCCCAACTCTGAGGTCATGAGCTGAGACTAAATCAAGAGTAGGAGGGTTAACCAACTGAGCCATCCAGGATCCCAAAAGAAAGGTGTTTTTAAAATGCAGTAATCATCTAAAGGACATGGCTATCTATATAGGATGAAAATGGCAAGAAAGAAAAATGGTTAAAGTATTAATACAGAATAGATTTATATCACTTTATGCATTCATCTATTCATTCATTCAATAAATCTTTACATGAACATGTATCATGAGTCAGGTAGTTTTAGTCTGTTCAAAGGAATTATCTATATAATTTAGATATAACTGGTTTCCATTTGATGATGTCCAATAATTTTATCTAGCAAGATCAATCAATCAAACAATACTTCATTAATTTTTATATTAAAGAATCACTTGGAAAGATTTAAAGCCAGAGTTGATATCAAGACTTAGTCAACCAATACAGGCTTAATTTAATAGTCAAACTCAAAAAGCAACAAATTTAAGTGACATGTTCATACTGTCTTTGAGATTCAAATAAAATACTAATTTATATTCAGTATGCTCTACAATGAAAAAGGATTGAAAATGTTATGGTGTATTAAATAAAGTTAAATACATATAATAGTTCCATATACCCTTACTTAAATTACTAAGCCTCAACTGCATGGAAAATAAATTAATTACAGAATATTTCAAAGTGTGAGGCTTCTGAATATTGCTGGCTCAGTGAGGAAACTAGCCATGAATTCTGTATTTAAAACTTCATATAGGCATTTCATAAATAGAACACAAATAGTGAATCTATACTGCAAAAATATCACAAAATATTAACATGAGAGATGTTTTATGGCAGACAAAATCTACTGTCTAATTTCTAAATGTTCCAAGTATCTGTACTGGGATTCTTTAAAAACAATTCTGCAATGAGGCTGGAAGGATGGTGGAATAAGAGTACCCTAAGATTGGTGCCTGGGTGGCTCAGTTAGTTAAGCATCTGCCAAGTCATGATTCCAGGGTCCTGGGATCAAGCCCTGCTCCCTGTTCTATGGGAGGCCTGCTTCCCCCTCTCCTTGTTTGTGTGCTCTCTCTCTCAAATAAATAAATAAAATCCTTAAAAAAAGAGCACCCTAAGATAACCTCATCCCACATATACAACCAGGTAATACACCAATATAAATAACCCAGAAAATAACCCCAAAAGTGGCAGAACAAACTCCACAAATACAGGTAGAGAAGTGGCTGCCTCAAAGAGGGTAAGAAGGGTGAAGACACCATGGGGAGTAAAGTGGACAATGGCCCTGTGTGAGGAAGCTATTGGAGGTAGGGTGGGAAGGTACACAGGGAGCTGCTGGCATGGACAGAGAAGAGAAACAGACTGTCATACCAGGGATCCCATGTGTAGAAGACAACTTCCTACAACATTTGCCTTTGAAAGTGAGAGGGGCTGGACTTCATGAGCTCTTACAACAAGAGGGACATAAAGCCCAGAATTCTTAAAATCATCAGTCTTAGTTCTAGCAGAACCCTGGGGGCCAAAAGAAATCTGAATCTCCACCATTAGAGACAGCACAACAAACAGCCCTCCAGGATATAGCCAAGAGGTAATGGCTGAAAAATGCCTGGGGGCATACCAAAAGGAGAGTAGTTTACTCATTTCAGAGCTTATCCCAGAGGGGCATGGTTCTTTTCCAAGAACAAAGGAGCTGGCAAGTACCATCTCCCTCACCTTTAAAAAATTTGAAAATAAATTTCGTGGAATAAATGGCAGACTAAAAGAAGAAAAGACATGAGTTAATGACCTAAAAGGCAGTAATGGAAAATAACCAAGCAGAGGAAAAGAGGGAAAAAAAGATGTAAAATGAGAATAAAAATAGGAAACTCAACAATTCTATCCAGCATAATATCATTTGCATTATAGGGGTCTCAGAAGAAGGAGAGAGAGAAAGGGGGCAGAATATTTATTTGAAGAAATAAAAGCTGACAATTTCCCTAATTTGGAGAAATATATCTAAACCAGGAGGCACAGAGAACCCCTAACAAAATCAGACCAAAAGATCTACACCAAGACACAAGGAATAAAAATGGCAAAAAGTAGTGCTAAAGAGAGAATTTTAAAAACACCAGAGAAAACAGTTACACATAAGGGAAACCTGAGAAGGCTACTGGCAAATTTTTTAGCAGAAACTGTATAGGCCAGAAGGGAATGACATGATATATTCAAAGTGCAGAAGGAAAATTCTGCACCCAAGGATACTCTATCCAGCAAGGCTATCATCCAGAATAGAAGGAGAAGAGAAGAATTTCTCAGTAAAACAAAAGCTAAAGGAGTTCATAATCATTAAACAAGACCTACAGTAAATGTTAAAGGGGATTCTTTGAGTGGAAAGGAAAACCACAAGCAAAAGTAAAAAAAAAAGGAAAAAAGTAGGAAATATAAAAGCAGTAAAAATAAATGTATCTGCAAAAGCCAGTCAAGGGATTCATAAAATAAAAGATTGTAAAACCTAATGTCATATACCTAAAATGTCAGGGGGAGAAGAGTTAAGAATGGATTTAAACTCAAGCAACCACCAAGTTCCTGTACACTGCTATATGCTGAAGATGTTATATACAAACCTAATGGAACTACAAACAAAAACCACTAATAAATATGCAAACAATGAAGAGAAAGAAATCCAGTTGTATTGCTAAAGAAAGCCAGAAAATCATGAAAGAATCAGAAAAAACCTATAGAAACAATGAAAAAAATAACAAAATGGCAACACATATCTACCAAGAATCATTTTGAATGTAAATGTAAATTATTTTGAATGTAAATTATTTTGAATGGCAATAAATACATATCTATCAAGAATTATTTTGAATGTAAATGGACTAAATGCTCCAATCAAACAAAAAAGGGTGCCAGAATGGGGGGGGGGGGGAGTGAGACCCAAATATATGTTACCTTCAAGAGACTCTTTTCAGACACACACAGATTCAAAGGGGATGGAGAAAGATTTAACACAAAAATGTATGTGAAAAAGAAAGCTGGGATACCAATAATTATACCAAGAAAATACACTTTAAAACAAAGACTGTAGCAAGAGTTAAAGAAGGATACTTTATAATAATGGAGAAATCCAGGAAAAAGAAATAACAGTTGTAAATGTTTATGTACCCAACATGGGAGTCACTCAAATACATCCAACAGTTAATAACAAACATAAGGAAACTAATTTGAGCCACTCAAATACATCTAACAGTTAATAACAAACATAAGGTAACTAACAAACATAAGGTAATACAATAATACTAGGGCACCTTAACACCCCACTTACACCAATGGACAGATCATCCAAACAGAAAATTATTAAGGAAACAGTGACTTTGATTGACACACGGCACCAAACAGATTTAACAGACATAGTCAGAACTTTCCATCCTAAAACACCATAATACACATTTTTTTTCAGGTGCACATGAAACATTCTCCATAATAGAACACATTTTAGGTCACAAGTCTCAACAAATACAAAAAGATCAAAGTCTTACTGTGTATCTTTCCTGACAACATCATGAAACTAGAAACCAAACATAAGAAAAAATTCTGAAAAGAGCACAAATACACAGAAGTTAAATAACATGCCACTAAGCAATGAATGCATCAACCAAGAAATCAAAGAAGAAATAAAAAGTAACATGGAGAAAAATTAAAATGAAAACACAATAGTCCAAAATCTTTGATTGAGCAAAACAATTTCCAAGAAAGAAACTTATAGCAATACAGGCCCATTTGAAGCAGCAAGAAATATCTCACATAAACCACCTAGCCTCATAGGTAAAGGAGCTGGGGGGGGGGGGGGGGGGCGGAAACAGCAGGGAGAAGGAAATAATAAAGTTTAGACTAAAAATCAATGATAGAAAAAAAAAAAGAATAAAAACAGATCATTGAAACAGGAGCTAGTTTTTGGAAAGATCAAAATTGATAAGCCTCTAGTAAAACTCATAAAAAAGAGAACCCAAAATCACAAATGAAAAGGAGAAATATTAGCCAAAACCACAGAAGAAAAACAATTGTAACAGAGTATTATGCAAAATTATACACTAATTAGAGAACCTAGAAAAAAGTGGACACATTTCTAGAAATCTATAACCTACCAAAAATGAACCAAGAAGAAATAGATAACTTGAATAGACCGATAACCAGCAACGAAAGTGAAAAACTACAAAACTCCCTAAAATCCAAAGCCTGGGACCACACAGTTCCACAGGTGAATTCTACTAAATATCTAAAGAAGAATTAATACCTATTCTTCTAAAACATTTCCTAAAAATACATAAGGAAATTTCCAAATACATTCTATGAGGCCAGCATTACCCTGATACTAAAACCAAATAAACGGGTTCCTGGGTGGCTCAGTTGGTTGAGCAACTGCCTTCGGCTCAGGTCGTGATCCTGGAGTCCCAGAATTGAGCCCCAAGTTGGGCTCCCTGCTTGGTGGGGAGTCTGCTTCTCCCTCTAGGCCTCCCCTCCCTCATGCTCACTCTCTCTCAAATAAATGAAATCTTAAAAAAAAAAAAAAAAAACAAATAAATATACCATGAAAAAAGAGAACTGTAGGCTAATATCTCTCGTGAACCTAGATGTAAAAGTCCTAACAAAATATGAGCATACCAAATGCAATAATACATTTTAAAAAGTCATTCATCATGATCAAGTTGGGTTTATTCTTGGGATGCAAAAGTGATTCAATATTTGCAAATCAATGTGACATATCGTATCAATAAGAGAAGATAAAAACAGTGTATTTCAAAAGATGCAGGAAAAGCATTTGACAAAGTACATCAATTCATGATAAAAACCCTCAACACAGTAGGTTTAGAGGAAAGATACTTCAATATAATAAAGGCTTTATACAAAAAACCTGTAGCTAACATCATCCTAAATGGGGAAAAACTGAGAGCTTTTCCCCTAAGGTCAGGAGCAAGACAAGAATGGTATCTACTATCACCAGCTGTATTTAACATAGTACTGGAAATTCTAGCCACAGTAATCAGACAACAAAAAGAAATAAAAGACATCAAAATCTCCCACTATTTGCAGATGACATCATGCTACATATAGAAAACCTGAACGACTCCACCAAAAAACTACTAGAACTGATAAATCAGTCAGTAAAGTCACAGTATACAAAATCAATGCCTAGACATCCATTGCATTTCTATAAATCAATAATGAAGCAGCAGAAAGAGAAAATAAGAAGATAATACCACTTAAAATTACACCAAAAATAATAAAGTACCTAGGAATAAACTTAACCAAAGCACTGAAAGACCTATACTCTGAAAACTATAAAACACTGATGAAAAAAATAGAAGATGACACAAAAAACGGAAAGACATTTCATGCTCATGGACTGGAAGGACAAATATTGTTAAAATGTCTATACTATGCACAGAATCTGGACTTAATGCAATGGACTTAATGCAATCCCAACCCAAATATCAACAGCATTTTCTCCCAGAATTACAACAAACAATCCTAAAATTTTTACAGAAGCACAAAAAATCCCAAATATCAAATAAACCTCAAAAAAGAAAAGCAAAACTGGAAGCATCATAATTCCAGACATCAACTTATATTACAAAGTTGTAGTAATCAAAACAGTTACCACAAAAACAGACACACAGATTGATAGAAAAGAATTTCTACCAGAAATAAACCCACAATTACATGGTGAATTAATCTTCAACAAAGGAGCAGCAATGGGGAAAAGACAGCCTCTTCAATAAATGGTGCTGGGAAAACTGGACAATTACGTGCAAAAGAATTAAACTGGACCACTTTCCCACACCACTCACAAAAATACACTCAAAATGGATGAAAGACCTAAATGTGAGAGAGGAAACCACCAAAGTCCTAGAAGAGAGCACAGGCAATAATTTCTCTGACATTGGTTGTAGCTACATCCTTCTGGATATGTCTCTTGAGTCAAGAGAAACAAGGGCGAAAATAAATTACTGGGACTACATCAAAACAAAAAGATACAGCACAGCAAAGGAAACAAATTACAATACTAAAAGGCAACCTAGTGAATGGAAGAAGACATTTGCAAATGACATAGCCAATAAGGGGTATCAAAAATATATTTAAAAAACTGATACAACTCAACACCAAAAATAAATAAATGAATAAATAACCCAATTAAAATGGGCAGAAGACATGAAGAGGCATTCCTCCAAAGACATCCAGATGGCCAACAGACACATGAAAAGATGCTCACCATCACTCATCATCAGGGAAATGCAAATCAAAACCACAATGTCATACCACCTCACACCTGTCAGAATGGCTAAAATCAACAACACAAGAAACAACAAGTGTTGGTGACGATGTCAAGAAAGGGAAACCCTCTTACGCTATTGGTGGAATACACACTGGAGTAGTCACTGTGAAAGACAGTACTGAGCTTCCTCCAAAAGTTAAAAATAGAACTACCCAACTACTATCCAGGAATTCCATCACTGCATATTTACCCAAATACAACAAAAACACTAATTCAAATAAAACAAAAACACTAAGAGATATATGTACCTCTGTGTTTATAGCAGCATTATTTGCAATACCCAAATTATGGAAGCAGACCAAGTGTCCATACTTAGATAAATGGATAAGGAAGTGTATCTATATACCACTTACACACACACACACACACACACACACACACACACAGAGGAATATTACTAAGCCATAAAAAAGAATGAAATCTTGCCATTTGCAATGACATGGATGGAGCTGGAGTGTTAGGCTAAGCGGAATAACTCAGTAAGAGAAAAACAAATACCATAGGATTTCACCCACATGAGGAATTTAAGAAAAAAAAATGAACAAAGGGGCAAACCAAGAAACAGACTTTTAACTGCGGAGAACAAATTGAGGGATACCAAGGGGGAGGTGACTGAGGGGATAGGTTAAATAGGTGATGGGATTAAGTAGTACACTTGTGATGAGCACCAAGGGATTATGAAAATATTAACTCACTATATTATACACGGAACTAATATTACACTGTATGTTAACTAAATGGAATTTAAATAAAAACTTGGAAAAATGTCCATCACTCATTTGTGTCTGGGGAACAAGTTTACATTACGATGGAATGGGCAGAAGACAGAGGAGTCCTGCTTCAGGGGTGAAAAACAAAGGTTACAAGAAAAGTCTTACAGTAATGTTTTGCATTTTATCTAAATACATTCCTTCCATCACATCTCTGCAAGTAGGTGTCTGGATTCTCCCAGACATCTGTAATGATTTTAAAAACTCTCCACCTCTAAAAGTGTTCAATTTTTTTGGTGAAAATCTCTAATGTGAAAAAAAAAAGAGAGAAAGAAAGAAAAAATTATTTTCCTTACATTGAGGCATTATATGACCCCATGTGGAGATCTCTAAGTTTATTCTCCACAGTTACAGAGAAACAATTTACCTCCCCTTTTAAAAAAATATGCTAAGGAAATTATTATAGTCCTCAAATCTTTAGAATTCTTAAAAGCAATTTTCAGTTTTTCACAATTTTTATCAGTCTTTTGGGAGCATGAAAGTTTCATGCAGAGCATCAGAAAAGTGAACAACAGTTTTATTAAAAAGTAGACTGTACTCTATCCAATAGAAATATTTTGGATAAATTTATTGTCCATGAAACTGAGGCTTAGTAATTTAAAATGAGAATATCTAAAACTACTATATGTATTTAAACCTATGTTGATCATAAAGCTTTTTTTTTTTTTTATTTTAGGATAAGTCCATCGAACATAAATTGCTCCACCTTGAAGTGGATAAATAATAAAAGACTCCTAAATACCTCCCATAGGAAAATTGAATAAAGATGTGCAGAAGGTGGGGTACTTCTCATGTCTTGCCCAATGCGATGTACATTTCAGTTCTGAACCTAAAGCAGAGAAAGCAGGTACTTATCCTGTCAAAAGTGGTAGAAAACAGCCATCTGTACGGCCAATAACCCAGGTGCAGAACACAAATAAGCTTAAGATCACACAATTTGAAAATAACACATTTTCAGAGAAATAAAAATAGGGGCTCAGAAGAGAGTTCGGTGGAAGAGAATTTAGGCTCTAGAGCACATGACCTGGTTTGAGTTGAGCATAGCTATCTAACCTCAGGCATGTCCCTTAACCACCTTAAACCTCATTTATAATTATGGAAGAAGAAATGACATCTACATGGCATCAGTGTTGTATTAAATGAGAAAATCTACGTAAAGCACATTTCATAATTATTGCAATAATATTCACAAGAACAACTTACTTACAGCCTTTTTAGTATCATAACAATATTCAACATAATTATTTCCTCAATTAAACTGTGAGCTTCTGAGGGGTAAGAAATCTATCATATTCATGAAGATTTAAGAGTGTGTCTCAAGGGGCACCTGTGTGGCTTAGTCAGTTAAGTGTCTGCCTTCGCCTCAGGTCACGATCCCAGGGTCCTGGGATCAAGGCCTGCATCGGGTTCCCTGCTTGGTGGGGAGCCTGCTTTTCCCTCTGCCTGCACCCCTCTGTCAAATAAATAAACAAAATCTTAAAAAAAAAAAAAAAGTGTGTCTTAAGCAACTGCTGAATAAAATAACTTGGGGCAGTTACATATACAGGTTACTAGTGTTTTATATATTAAGAAAAAATGATTTTTCTTTTCTTTAAAATCCATTAAGGAACAGTTTGACAGTAAAAGCAGTGGATTCACAAAACAAAATCACAAATTTATATGAACTGAATCACATTTAACCACATTTGGTCTAAGGATTTTCATCAGTTCCTTAATGAGAAGTAACTAGAAGTTTATTGGAATACATTATTAAAATATACTATTATGGATTTTTTTAGAATTTATTATTGTTCAAAATATTTGCTCCCCCTCTCTGTATGTTTACCCCACCAGGGAAGCCTTCCCTATGGGAGGATTATTCATCATCACGTTGACAGGAAATGTGAGATACTTGCCGAAGAGAATTGTGTTACTTCTAAGCCAAACTGTAAACCTTAAAGCTCACGGTTTGCTATTATTTCCCCCGCTGCCTTCAGACCAGCAATTTCCGCAGAGAACCAGTCAAGTCAGTCTGCTGTTTGTGTGGAGATAACACAGAGCACAGAAAAGGCCAACCTCTGTCAGACAGGAAGACAAGAATCAAATCAGCTTTGGCATGTGAAGTGACTGAGATTTGAGGGTTGCCTATTTCCAAAGCAGAACTTAGCCTAAAGTGACTAAGAAAAATAAAACCTCACTGGATACAGTTCACATATAGTTGTGTATAATTATGTTTAATTGTATGAGAAAATGCCTATAGTATCCGTTCCACATTGTAAATTCACGCATTTATATTACTCCTCCAGTTATTTTCATGAAGCATTAAAAAAAAAAAAACAGATATTGCCAAATAAACCAACCTGATTTTTGCTAACCAGATTTTAGTATGTTCTAGGCAGCTCGGTGAGGGATATATTAAGAGTTCTCTTACAGAATATATTTAAGCAAGATTTTTTTTTTCTGGATTACTGATCTCCAATGTCAATGGTATGTGATTACATTAATACTTAGTTTTTAAAATGACTAAAGGATGTTTATATAGAGATATCCCATTGGACACAAAATTCCAATGGGATATTGGAATAGGGTAAATTTATATTACTTTTGGTTACATAAATACTTCTGGAATCATGCAACCTAATTTTTTTTTTAGTATCTTATATTTTTTTCAATTCCTTATGAGATCTCTGCTGGTCTTATTAGACTCTATACTCTTCAAAAAGAAAAGCCTTCCATGTGGTTTTGCCAGCAGTGGGTAAGAGTAATACAATTTTGGACTTAACATGTAACTAATAATATATAAATATAGTAAGTTAGTATACTACAATTCCATGATATGGTGGAGAAGTGGAGAATTCCAGTTAAATATCTTACATTTTCAAAATTAAAAAAATCAACGTAATAAAGCATGTATCACACAGTTATTTTGAATAGTTTTATGCTTGTTTGATGACACAAAAGAACTTGATTTTATGCTACCTTTGAGATACGACATAAACATCACTCATCATTGTACCGTAAGGATACAAAAGTGCCAGTTACCAGAGTATGCTCTGAATTGACCAAAGCAAAATAATGGGTGCCTGGGTGGCTCAGCTAGTTAAGTCTCTGACTCTTGATCTTGGCTCAGGTTGTGATCTCAGGGTCCTGAAATCCAGCCCCATGATGGGTTCCTCGCTGGGCATGAAGCCTGCTTCAGATTCTTGACCTTCCCCTCTGCCTCTCCCCGACTCTCTTTAAAAAAAAAAAAAAAACCTCAAACTGCATAAAAGAAGGTTTTCTATATTGTAATTATTAATCAATTAACATAAATATTTAGAGGCTTATGTGATGTAGACTTCATTTAAAACCAAGGAGCTCATCTGAACTAATCATTCATTTATATATTAGTAGAAATCATGAGTGTGAGGAAAACTGAAGAAAATAAATGTATAATTCATTTATACTGGCTACTATCAAAAAACTATTCCTTGTTGAAGTAAGCACAGTCTCCAAGGTAAGTTGTGTTATTTCCAAAATGCTGGCACTTGTCTAGATGGAAAACTCTAGTTTCAAGATCATCCTGTTTTGCCCAAAGAACTGTATTTTCAAGTCCATAAATACACACAAAGAAATTTACTCCATTTCCCTTCTCAAACGTCACTACAGAAATGCTCTGATGAGGAATCTTACAATAAGATGAATTCATTCAGGGAATGTCTGATATTTCACAATGATTCAATTTTATAACATTGGGTAAATCCAAATGAGCACAGGAAATCTCCCAATATTACAACTTTTCCCTGGGCAGTTCTATAGTATCTGCATATTACCACTTCATGGCAGAATGAGAACTTGCAGAAACTATTGAATTCCAGTTAAATGTACTTATGTGATTTTAACTGGCACTTGCCTAATTTTGAAAGCAGGAAATGTCCTTATAAAATATTTTAATGATCAAAACAGACAAATATAATTTAAATAACAAATTCTGATAATATTTTAAAGAATTCAATGGAACCACAGAATAACTCTAGAAAAATCTTTATCCAGGCTTCATAGAATGGTCAGATCTCTTGTAGAACCCACTTGATCCATCAGTCTCGCCTGACAGAAATCACACTGACTTGTTAAGTGATCCATATACCTCAATTACCCACAAATCCCAACAGTGTCCACAGTTCATTATTCTTATTAAGAACAGTACATTTTTAGGTGACATATAGTCAGAACTATTTTTTTTTTTTAAGATTTTGTTTATTTATTTGACAGAGAGAGAGATCACAAGTAGACAGAGAAGGCAGAGAGAAAGGGGGAAGCAGGCTCCCCGCCAAGCAGAGAGCCCGATGCGGGGCTCGATCCCAGGACCCTATCATGACCCAAGCCAAAGGCAGTGGCTTAACTCACTGAGCCACCCAGGCGCCCCAGAACTATTTTTTATCTTTCCATTTTAGCTGTTCTCCCTCCACCTCAGGCTATAATCAGTTATATTTTCACATAATCCTCTCAGTTCTAGTATCGGTCGCAACCAATAGGATGACAACAATTACATTTTATGTCTTCTGTATTCATTACCCTCCCTACATTATGTTTTCACTGTGGATGAAATTAAGGCAAGATTCAAAATGAATTAGAAGGCATGATGCATCAGAATGCCCTGGGCAGGAAGGGACTTTTTCAAACTACCACCTTCTCCCTCAGAGTCTGATCCACCTCCCTGAGGGAGAATGCTTTCCTTGCCTTTGCCCAAAATCACTGCCACCAAGATCGATTTTTAAGGATGGTCTTGTATCATAGTATTCGTTTGTGTTAGGAAACTGAATGAGGACCACAGCTCTAAGGAACACTGGTGGCTCTTCTCTGACCTCCATGCAACATTCTACCTCCGAAGAGAACTGGGTGCCTGGTTTGGCTCCATTGGAAAAGCATGTGACTCTTGATCTTGGGCTCATGAGTCTGACCCCCAGGATAGGCACAGAGATTACATAAGTAAATAAAATCTTAAAAAACAAACAAACAACAACAACAACAAAACACCAAGGAGAGAAAGTACTGCTTTGATTGAACAGGTTTTAAAACATTTTATGGGGCACATCACACTTGGCTTGAATTGCCTCTCTTTGGATGTTACAGATAAAGGTCTTAGCCCTGGATCCCAGATGCAACTGCCTTGAGAACCACCTCCTCTTCATCATCCCTGTTAACAACTGAATGTTTTCCTCCACCAAAACTCAAATATTGAAACCTAATCCTCAGTGTGATGGTATCAGGAGGTAAGAACTTGAGGAAATAATTAGATTGAAGAGAGGAGTCCTAATGAATGGGATTAGTGCCCTCATAAGAGGCCAGAGAGAAAGCTCACTTTCTTCCACCATGTGAGGACAGGAGAAGTTGGCAGACTGCAACCTGGAAGGGAGCCCTCACCAGAACTCATCCACGTTGGCAACCGAAAGTAAGTTTCTACTGTTTACAAGCTGCTGAGTCATGGTACTTTATCAACCTGAACAGACTAAGACAATCTCTCAGAAAAAAAATTTTAAAAACTGGCACAGGTGATTCCATGAACACATGGACATATGTTGTTTAATTTCTTCTTTTTGCCACATGACTAATTGATCTTTTCTAATACTAAAGCAGTCCTATCCAGTGTGGAGATCTAGGTTAAAAGAGCAAAAAAATCAAATCCTTCAGCCTGCTTGGTTCCCAGCTATCAAGGTTTGAATTCGTTCTCCCCCTAGAAGTCACATATTCTTCATCCAGGACTTAGTTGGTCGAAGCCTTCCCCAACCACCCAGTCCTCCGTGATCAAATCAAACTTTAGAATTTCTGGGGAAAGTATTTTTTCACTTATTTGCATGTGGCACATTATTGGTTTTCATTTGTATATATAGTCCAGGATTATAAATAGTAGAGCCCAACTACAATCATTTAAAACCAAGGAGCTCATCTGAACTAATCATTCATTTATATATTAGTAGAAATCAGAACTAATTTAATGATGAATGTGAGGAAAACTGAAGAAAATAAATGTATAATTCATTTATACTGGCTACTATCAAAAAACTATTCCTTGTTGAAACTTTTCATGTCTACCTGATTTTGCTACGAAACTGAAACAAGGGTCATACTTCATTTTTGTATTCTAACAGTATATAATACTTCGCAGTAAAAATGTTGAATACTTAATTATTTATTGACCCACTTATGGGTCATCAACCACAAATATAAGGATGTATTGATTTATTCAACAAAAATTAATAACTACACATCTGTGTTTGGCAGTCTCTGGTTATAAGGAACGTTTGTTTACACAATTTAAAATATATTTATAAATTTAATGCTATGCACATAATTGATCTTGAATCCTGTGAAATAAACTAATCATTTGAATTTGGATATTGTAAGAAAAAATTAAAAAATCTCATGTATTCTTATGAAAATACAATTTATATTGCTAAAATTATTGATAGAATTACAAGTTCTCCCTGATATTTAGAGCTGTTAACTTAGAAAGTTTGATTTTACATTCTACCTCACAGGTATTGGGTGTTATTGTACAAGGTACAGAATATTCATTATTCTATATATAATGAATTGTATATAATTGTATATAACTGCACAATTCCTAAGTACTACAGGTTTAAATAGGTTTTACCAGATGTTGGTATTTGAGTTTTCTTGTTTTTTAGAAATGAACATATAACTTCTAATTTTTAAAAAACTAATCTAGAGAGCCTGATATCCATATTCCAAAAAATAAATAAATAAGAATCTAAGAATCTAGAAACAAACCTTACATCTTTTACAGTAATTAACACAAAATGGATTACAGATCTACATGTAAAATAAAATTATAAACTCAGAACGTACAACAAAACCTAGAAGACCTTGAGTATGGCAATGACTTTTAGACAATACCAAAAGCATAATCCATGAAAGAAATAATTGAACAACCTGGACTTAATTAAAATTTAAAAATTATGCCCTGTGGAAAAAATGCTGAGAGAGAAGACAACACACAAACTGGGAAAATGTTCAAAAAAGACATATCTGATAAAGGAACGTTATCCAAAACATACAAAGAAAGCTTACCAAAAAAAATTAAAAATAGGCCAAAGACTTTAATAGTCAACTCCCAAAAAAGATGTACGATGAAAAATAAGCACATGAAATGATATTCTACCTCTATGTCATCAGGAAAACACAAATTAAACAACCACAAGCCATTACTACACATCTATTAGAATGACCTAAATCCAGAACACAACCACCACCAAACACTAGCAAGGATACAGACCAACAGAGACTCTCAGACTTTGCTGAGTGGAGTGCAAAAATAGTACAACCACTTTGGATTATTCGCCAAATAATATGTATCCAAATAGCATGGCACTTTCTTACAAAACTAAATATACTCTTATCAAGTGATCTAGCAATCATGCTCCTTGATATTTACCCAAAATAGTTGAAAATTACATTAATACAAAAACAAGCATATATATGTCTATAGCAGCTATTCCTAATAGTCAAAACCTGGAAGTGACCAAGATATAGACAAATAGATAAAATGGATAAATCAACTGTGATACATCAAAATGATGGAATATTACTCTGTGTTTAAAAAGAAGAAAAGAACTATCAAGCCATGAAAAGACAGGGAAGAATTTTAAACACAAATTACTATGTGAAAGAACCAATCTGAAAAGCCTACATACTGTACGATTCCAATTATTTGATGTTCTGAAAAAGGCAAAACTATAGAGGCAGTAAAAACATCAGCAGTTGCTAAGGGTTTTTACAGAGGATTTTTATAGGGTAGTAAAAATTCTGACACCATAATGATGGATACATGTCATCATACAGTTGTTGAAATCCATAGAATGTACAACCATAATGTCAACTGTGGACTTTGGGTGATTGTACTGTATCAAAGTAGGTTCATTGATTGTAACAAATGCAAACTTCAAGGGATGCTGATAATGGTGGAGGATATGCGCTGTGGGGGGCAGGGGAAATCTCTATACCTTTCCCACAATTTTGTTGTGAACCATAAATTATAAATCATATATATACATATATTATTCACATATATATACATATATATACATATGATTCTCTGAAAGGTTAAGTCTATATGAAGCTGACGTCTACTTGTAGCAGCAGACCTGACCTTTTCATCAATCTTTGAACCATCTGCCTTCTCTTAGCTACTCTCTAATAAAAGTCCATACCATCCAGAAGTCTTACAAAAAAGTTAAGATTTCACAGCAGCATGCTTTTTCCCTTCTCTTTTGTGTAACTGGAAAGATATACTGAGATGGCAGGTTAGGTGAAAGAAAGAAGTATTAGGAAAAAGCAAGTGCAAACGTAGTTTAAAAAGCAATATAAATGTCCAGTTTAATGAAAATCAGTTGGGTGTCAGAATCCTACAATAAACTACCAGTTCACTTTGTATTCTAAATGTTCTTAAAATGTCTATTAAGCATTCTTTATAATGTAAAAGAGTGTTTTAGGTAATAAATATGTGTGTATGTGTCTCACCCCACAGAAAACTGTATCTGATGTTTATCTACAGGATTAATCAGAGGTATTATAAAGCACCCCACTTAAATCTATCACCAAAAAAAGGTAATATTTCATGCCCTTCGTTTTGGAGTCCTGTGTTCTGAGATCATATAACCACCCCAACTATGCAAGTTCATTTCAAATTATTTAATAATGGTATAGTGTTTCTGAGGTGCTACCAGTGGCATCCAGATTTCAAGGAAGTAGAAGCTGTGTCATGTTGACAACTGAGTCTGTAAGAACTATTCAGTTCTTACTGGACTGTAGTAAGTTCAGTAGAACCGTAAGACATTCAGCTCAGGTAAGGAAACCATAAATAAAATGGTGAGCAGAAATCATTTTTGCCTATAACGAAAGTTACAGGAATTGCATCATAAGAGAATTACGAGTTTTGTAAAATAAAAATTTAAAGTAAAATCAAAAGCTTTCAAGAAACCAACATAAAGAAACTGGGGAATTAAAACTACCTATTAAAAGCACCTGCTTGGGAAATAAATCAGTCAGAGAAAGACAATTATCATACAATCTCACTCAATGAGGAACTGAAGAAACAAAACAGAGGATCAGAACAAAACAGAGGAGAAGAGAAGAAAAAATAAGACAGAATCAGAGAGGGAGAAAAAACATAAGAGACTATTAACCACAGGAAACAAACTGAGGGTCGCTGGAGCTGTAGGGGAAGGGGGTGTGGAGATGGGAGGATGGGGTAACTGGGTGATGGACATTAAGGAGGGTATGTGATGAGTACGGGTCGGGGGTTATATGTAACTGATGAATCACTGAATTCTACCTCTGAAACTAATAATACACTGTAAATTAACTGAATTTAAATAGAATAGAATAAATAAATTTTAAACGTACCTGCTTGGGAGCTTTCCTCCAGGTTGGTAAACATGTGGAGACAAGGGGAAGAGAAGTCAGAGAATGTGGAAGCTCCTAGTCCTTTCCCCATACCTCGCTCTGTGCGTCTCTTCCATCAGGCTGTTTCTGAGTTACATCCTATCACAATAAACCAGTGACCTGGGAGAACATCATGTGAACATGAAGGCAGAGACTGGCGATGCCTCTATATGCCAAGGAATGCCAAAGATTGCCAGAAAATCCCCAGAAAGTAGGAGAGCAGCCTTGAACAAATTCTCCTTCACGGCCTTGGAAGGAACCAACCCTACTCATACTTTGAGCTTGGGCTTCCAGAACTATGAGACAATGCATAGCTGTTTTAGTTGCTGCCTAGTCTGTAGGCTTTTGTAACAAGCAGCCCAAGCAAACAGGACAATCAGTATAAAACAGTAAGTTTTCTAGAGACAGGAAGAAAGGCCCCCTTGAAATTATGACATGAACATCCATTCATGATCCTCTTTTCATCTCAAGGCCTGATTAGACTACAACAGAATCCAAGCTTATAAGGTCTGGGGTTTAGCCCCTCACCAAGGGAAGCAGTTCCAAGTGATCATGCATCCCCAAGCAGATGCCCCACTTCTAGAGAGACCCCTAAGTTGGGGCCCAATAAGCCCTCACCCTGAGAAGGCTCCTACGATGGTGGTCTCTCACCTATTCTGCCTGAGCAATTTCCCAGAGGCTGCAAACATCCTGATTCCAAGACCTTGTCACTAGAGACTGATGTCATGGGTTTGGGGTAGGGCTTGGGCATCTGCATTTGCAAGTTCCTCAGAAGAGTCTATGAGCAGACCAGGCTGAGCCAGAGCTAAGAACTCACTGGGGAAGACAAACACTGAATGAAGGACTTTCAAGAATGGTCGTGTTTTAGGAAGAAATACAGGGAAGTATGTGAGTGGTTGCCTTGCATCTTTTTTTTTTTTAATTTTTGGACTTGATATGTTTTTTAAGAATACATCAATTAATGTGGGCTTCTTTAACTATTTTGCCAATACATGGCAATACTTTCTAATATAAATATATAGGTCTTTCCTATTTAAAAAAAATGCCTGAGTTTTTTAGGTATTTTGTTATCAATTTAAAAGTCCACATTTAAAAATACATATGCAAGGTTTATGAAGAGCAAAATATGATAGGTGAGAACTCATTTTTCATGGTAACCACAGAGTAAACTGGTATTAATACAACAAAAGAGAATCAAATTAAGAGGTCACCAGTTTCTTAAAAGTAAGCTATTTTATTATAGAAATAAAAAGCAGAGTACAAATAGGACCTAGGACAAGACAGAACAAGTGAAAAGGAAATTTTCACTTATTGTAAGGCTTGAAATCCAGCTTTGCTTATCCACATGGACCAATGTATCCCCATACTAGTTACTGAAACAATCTTCTCTCCACCAAACTGAAATGCCACCCTCACATATATGAATACTCATACAGGACTGTTCCTGGACCCTTTTCTTTTCCACTGAGCCACTATCTGTACTACAATTCTATAACCAGAAATCAACATTTTCATAACCAGAATTTCTCAAAGAAAAAGGAATTACTTGATTGCACACAAAAAACACCGCTAGCATGAAATTAGAGGGCAGCAGTATAAAGGGCTGCATTATATCATATTAAAATATATAAGATAAAAAAAAAGAGTCATATATTATTTTTATATCACATTTCATAGTGTTTGAAATGCAGGGTATGTGTCAATCTATTTCCACAAAGAGGAAAAAGTCACAAGCTATAGCACGTTGAGAGAACCAACAACAGATTTAATAACAGGTAATAATGTCTGATCACTGAAAGATGCTCCTTATCAAGAATTCCTCTGTGACATTCAGGTAAAAATTCAGACAGCAAAATGGCAGAATAGCTCCGGATTAAAAATCTGCAAATCTAATTTCATGTTCCAGTTACTCAGCAAGTATCTGCGAACTTCACCAATAAAGTAAAGGATGATTGTGGCTCTCCAAATTTTTTTAAACATATCACATGAGATTATATGGTGAACCGGCTCCCCCAAAGAAACATAAAACAACCACCTCTGGATTTTACCCAAAAGAAATGACAACACTAACTCAAAAGATACTCATACCCTATGTTCGTTGCAGCATTATTTACAGTAGAAGTAGAAGCAACCTAAGTGTCCATCAATGGATGACTAAGTAAAACGTGGCATACATACACAATGAATTATTCAGCCATCAAGAATGACATCTTGCCATTTTCAACAACAGGGAAGGATGCTGACAATGTTATACTAACTCAAATAAGTCAGACAGAAAAGGACAAACTATGATCTCACATGTGGAATCTTTAAAAAAACAAACAAGTACATGAACTCATAGAACAGAGAACAGATTAGTAGTTGCCAGGGGTAGGGGATGGACAAATGGGTGAGGGGGGTCAAAAGCTACTAATTTCCAGTTATAAAATAAGTCATGAGGATGTACGTATAGCATGGTGACAACAGTTAGTAATACTACATATCTGGAAGTTACTAAGATTAAATCTTAACTATTGTCACAAAAAGAAAAAAATTTGTGACCTATGTATGGTGACAGATGTTTGACTTACTGCAGTGACCATTTTGCAATATACACAAATATCAAATCGTGTTGTACACTTGAAATTAATATTACATTAGTTGTATCTCAATTTAAAAAAAAGTTTTTCAAGTAAAACAATAAAGCATCATCCTACCTATAACATCATCTCTGTCCTTAGGAAGAACAGGAGTTTGGTCAAAATCAGGTAGATCTTTTCTCAAAAATCTTCCTGTTTCCAGGAGATGCCAGCAGACATCCGTCTGGCAGTATAGAAAGCCTCTAGCTGGCCCTCTTCTACTCAGTCCTTTGGTGTGAACAGCAAAGTAAAGGGGGCCTGGGAACTAGCCTTTCCTTTTTGTTATGCTACCCTCCATCTGTTTTGGGTAGCACAGGAATTCTAATCCAGAAATCTCTGCATTGCCTGTTTTCCCCCTCAACAACATTTCCCTCTCCCTCTCCTCTGTCTTCTTCTCCTTCTTCTTCTTCAAGTATCAGCCACCAACATGACTTTCATTAACCCAACTACAAGAAATGTTGAAAAGGAGTGGAGCTTTTAATCTTGATGAATTCCCAAAGTTCATTTTCGTTTTTGTTTCGTCTTTGGAGACATATCTTGAAAGAAGCTGCTGTGGCCGATGTTGAAGAGGTTACTGCCTACGTTCTCCTCTAGGATTCTGAAGGATTCCTGCCTCACGTTGAGGTCCTTTATCCATTTCGTGTTTATCTTTGTGTATGGTGTAAGAGAATGGTCGAGTTTCATTCTTCTACACATAGCTGTCCAATTTTCCCAGCACCATTTATTGAAGAGACTGTCTTTTTTCCACTGTACATTTTTTCCTGCTTTATCAAAGATTATTTGACCATAGAGTTGAGGGTCCCTATCTGGGCTCTCTACTCTGTTCTACTGGTCTGTGTGTCTGTTTTTATGCCAGTACCATGCTGTCTTGGTGATCACAGCTTTGTAGTAAAGCTTGAAATCAGGCAACGTGATGCCCCAGTTTTGTTTTTCTCTTTCGACATTTCCTTAGCAATGCAGAGACTCTTCTGGTTCCATACACATTTTAGGATTGTTAGTTGCAGCTCTTTGAAAAATGCTGGTGGAATTTTTATCAGGATGGCATTGAAAGTAGAGATGGCTCTAGGCAGTATAGACATTTTAACGTTTATTCTTCTGATCCATGAGCATGGAATGCTTTTCTACCTTTTTGTGTCTTCTTCAATTTCTTTCATGAGTGTTCTGTAGTTCCTCAAGCACAGATCCTTTTCCTCTTTGGTTAGGTTTATTCCCAGGTACCTTATGGTTCTTGGTACTACAGTAAATGGAACTGATTCTCTAACTTCCCTTTCTGTGTTTCCATTGTTAGTCTATAAGAAAGCACCTGATTTCTGTACATTGATTCTGTATCCTGCCACATTACTGAATTGCTGTATGAGTTCTATCAAGATCAAAAACTTCTTCACAGCAAAGGAAACAGTCAACAAAACAAAGAGGCAACCCATGGAATGGGAGAAGATATTCACAAATGACACTACAGACAAAGGGCTGATATCCAAGATCTATAAAAAACTCCTCAAACTCAACACACACAAAACAGATAATCACCTCAAAAAATGGGCAGAAAACATGAACAGACACTTCTCCACAGAAGACATACAAATGGCTAACAGACACATGAAAAAATGTTCATCATCATTAGCCATCAGAGAGATTCAAGTCAAAACCACATTGAGATACCACCTTATACCAGTTAGAATGGCCAAAATTAACAATACAGTAAACAACATGTGTTGGAGAGGATGTGGAGAAAGGGGAACCCTCTTACACTGTTGGTGGGAATGCAGTTGGTGCAGCCACTTTGGAAAACAGTGTGGATATTCCT